>NC_080193.1:117812631-118119406 GCF_030028045.1 Hippopotamus amphibius kiboko | reverse complement strand
TAAAACAACATCTAGCGTAAGTGTTGGTGGATGATATTGTTCTCATTACAAATAACTACTACCTCGTAAATGCCAAAAATAAGAAAAGTCCTTTCATTTCTCCTATTGGACTTCTCTGTGTCCTTTAACATTCCTGGTAATCCCCCTCTTGATTTTCTCTTCCTTAACTCAGTGTCTGTAACATAATAGTTATTCAATTATGTTAATCTCTTCACCCCACCTATTACTTTGGTTTCTTTCCAAATACCAATCTTCCCTCCCTCTTTGATAGGACTCAGAGCTTCACTGTCTCCATCACCATATTTATTTCCTCTATTTTCAGTTTAAACTTGGTTGATTACAAGTTTTTGTTCTTGATCCTCTTAGTTTTTTGTTTTTCCTTGTGTAATTTCATATGTCTACTCTCATCATTTCATTTTCTACTATTAGCCTTAAACCAATGGCTCATTTTAGTAGTCTCATAACTTTTCAAATTAGTGTGTCTTTATAAATGAATTCTGAAAGTCAATATCCCAAACACTACTTATGCTTATTGCATGTGACCATCAGCAAATGGCTCTTTCTCTGCAGGGCCATGTGGAATGTAGCACAGGAATTGATTTTATTATTTCCTCAGATGGGATTATCTCTAAAAACCCAATTTGCCTGTTCAGGGCATACAATGAAATTGACTCTCATACACATCTAAAACTGTACCACTCCTCTGCTTCATGATGTGAAAAAATCATTCATTTTGGGAGAGATCCTTTGTTCCATTGCATGTTCAAGGCCATAATTTTTGCAGGAAGAAACTTGCTACAGAACATATGCAACTGGGATCACAGCTCTGAACAAGTTGAGTGTCTTGTTTGGTGATGAGGAAATGAGACCCTTAAAATTATATTAAACAAAATGTCATTCTATTATGTTTTCCCATTGATATTAATTTTTTTTCAGTTGCATAGAAAAATTTTAAATGTCTTACCCAACAATCACTAAAGTTTTAAAAGGCAAATAATGTACTACCTATTAGCGCTTTAGTTCTGCATTTCTGTTTTGTTTCAAAAAACCATAGTAAGAGAATCCACCAAATGTTCATTGAGCTGTAAGTATATCTATAGCAACTCCTTGTCTTATTCTTTTAATATTAAAAGGTTATATCAGCCTCCTTGTTCCTAATTTTATCTTTCTTTGATATCTTTTTTGTTTTCTGTTGAACTTGCCAAATATTTATCATCAAATTTCAGCATTTGGTTTTATTTATTCAACCTACTCTTAGTGTGAATTTTGATTTCATTTAGTTAACATATTTTCTCTATTAAATTCTTATTTTTTTTATTAATCAAACACATAGCATTACATAGTCAATGTATAGCATTGGCTCTATGAGCAAATGTTTTAAGTGCCTTAACAATATAAACACATTTAATTCTGATATTAGTTCTATGAAAAAGATACTATTATACTTCCATTTAAAAGATGGGAAACTGAGGAAAAGTGAGTTAAGTAACTTTCCCAATGTTTTACAGCTGATGGGTGGCAGAATCTGAACTCAAAATCGAGGTAGCCTGATTCTGGAAACCAATCTTAACCGTAATGCTAGGCTGTCTCCTTTGTATTAAATTTGGATTTCCATTATTATGCCTAATTCTAACTTTTAGAGCTAAATGATTATTGCACTTACAAATATAATTTCTCATTTTATAAAGAGTGCTTTTAGGGCAATACATTTTCTTCTGAACATTTCTGGCTACATCCAACATGATTTGGCATAGGGCTCCCAGTGTCCTCATTTATTACTTTCCTTTTTGCTTTTTTTCAAGAGCAATTTTGAAACTTTTGTTTTTAATGTTGCAGTGTTTTAATGTGATGGGGGGGGTGTTTTTCAAACAGTTTTATTTTTTTAGAGTAGCTTTAGGTTCACAGCAAAAAAACAAACAAACAAACTAGGGGAGGCTATGCATGTGTTGTCCTCTACTGCCACACATGCAGAGCCTCCCTCATTATCGTCATTCCCCACCAGAGTTGTACATATGTTACAACTGATGAAGTAACATTGACACATTATAATCATCTTAGAAATCTTCATTGACCTTAAGGCTCACTCTCCATTTTATACATTCTATGGGTTCGGACAAATGTATCGTGATATGTATCCAGCATTATAATATCACACAGAGCATTTTCACTGCCCTAAAAATCTTCTGTGCTCAGCTTATTCTTTCTTCTGCCCCCATGCCAGCCTCTGATAGCCACTGATCTTTCTACTGTCTTTCTACTTCTGAATATCATACAGTTAGAATCGTATAGTATGCAGATTGTCTAGACTGGTGTCTTTCATTTGGTAATAAGCATTTAACTTTCCTCCAGGGACTTCCCTGAGTGGTGCAGTGGTTAAGAATCCACCTGCCAATGCAGGGGACATGAGTTCGATCCCTGGGCTGAGAAGATCCCACATGCCACAGAGCAACTAAGCCCGTGTGCCACAACTATTGAGCCTGCGCTTTAGAGCCCGTGAGCCAAAACTATTGAGCCCATGTACCACAACTACTGGAGACCACATACCTAGAGCCTGTGGTCTTCAACAAGAGAAACTACCACACTGAGAAGCCAAAGCAATGCAACAAAGAGTAGCTCCCGCTCACCACAACTAGAGAAAGCCCATGCACAGAAACGAAGACCCAATACAGCCAATAAATTAATTAAAAAAAAAAAAACTTCCCTCTGTATCTTTTTGTACCATGATAGTACATTTCTTTTTAACACCAAACAAATTTCCATTGCTTGGATATACCACAATTTATTTATGCATTCACCTACTGGAGGACACCTTGGTTACTTCCAAGTTCTGGCAATTATGCGTAAAGCTGCTATAAACATCCTTGTGAAAGTTTTTGTATGGACATCTTTTAAATTTCTAATGCAATTTCACTAAGAAATATATCAAATATAGGAAACAGAAAATAATTCTAAAACCCATATAGCCATCACGTATATTTAATAAACATTAGTATTTGCCACCTTTTTTTTTCAGAAAAGAACTTTTAAAGAAATAACTGTCACAGAAATAGTTGAAGTACTATTTTATGCTGTCCTAATGCCATTGTTCTTCTTTTCCTAGAGATCACCATCATTCCTGCTCAAGGGTTTATGCTTTTTCATATACTTAAGCATTAATATTGTATATTTTTGCATATTTTTAAAAAGTTATTCTAGGGACTTCCCTGGCAATCCAGTGCTTAAGACTTTTGCTTCCACTGCAGGCAGCATGGGTTCGATCCCTGGTCAAGGAACTAAGATCCCACATGCCACAAGGTATGCCCTCCCCCCCGTCAAAAAAAAATTGTTGTCCTATAGAACTAAGTGTAACTTGCTTTTTCAACCCATCACTATGTTTTCAGTATTTGCATGTAATTAATAATTAAAAGTTGTTCTCCATAGGTTTACTATGAAAACAATAGTCCTACTGAGGACATCCTGATGCTTGTATTCATTTTTTTATTATTATTTTTTTATTAATTTTATTTATTTATTTTTTGGGGGGTACACCAAGTTCAATCATCTGTTTTTACACACATATCCCCGTATTCCATCCCTCCCTCGACACTCCCCCCACCGTCCCTGTCCCAGTCCTCTAAGGCATCTTCCATCCTCGAGTTGAACTCCCTTTGTTATACAACAACTTCCCACTGACTATCTATTTTACAGTTGGTGGTATATATATGTCTGTGCTACTCTCTCGCTTCGTCTCAGCTTCCCCTTCACCCCCTGCCCCCTCCCAAACCTCGAGTTCTCCAGTCCATTCTCTGCATCTGCATCCTTGTTCTTGTCACTGAGTTCATCGTACCATTTTTAGATTCCGTATATGTGAGTTAGCATACAATATTTGTCTTTCTCTTTCTGACTTACTTCACTCTGTATGACAGATTGTAGTTCTATCCACCTCATTACATATAGCTCCATCTCATCCCTTTTTATAGCTGAGTAATATTCCATTGTATATATATGCCACATCTTCTGTATCCATTCACTTGTTGATGGGCATTTCGGTTGCTTCCATGTCCTGGCTATTGTAAATAGTGCTGCAATAAACATTATGGTACATGTTTCTTTTGGGATTATGGTTTTCTTTGGGTATATGCCCAGGAGTGGGATTACTGGATCATAAGGTAGTTCTATTTGTAGTTTTTTAAGGAACCTCCACACTGTTTTCCATAGTGGCTGTACCAACTTACATTCCCACCAACAGTGCAGGAGAGTTCCCTTTTCTCCACACCCTCCCCAACATTTGTTGTTTCCAGATTTTGTGATGATGGCCATTCTGATCGGTGTGAGGTGATACCTCATTGTGGCTTTGACTTGCATTTCTCTGATGATGAGTGATGTGGAGCATCTTTTCATGTGTTTGTTGGCCATCTGTATGTCTTCTTTGGAGAAATGTCTATTTAGGTCTTCCGCCCATTTGTGGATTAGGTTATTTGCTTTTTTGGTATTAAGCTGCATGAGCTGCTTGTATATTTTGGAGGTTAATCCTTTGTCCCTTGTTTCATAGGCAACTATTTTTTCCCATTCTGAGAGTTGCCTTCTTGTCTTGTTTATGGTTTCTTTCGCTGTGCAAAAGCTTTTAAGTTTCATGAGGTCCCATTTGTTTATTCTTGATTTTATTTCCATGATTCTAGGAGGTGGGTCAAAAAGGATCTTGCTTTGATGGATGTCATAGAGTTTTCTGCCTATGTTTTCCTCTAGGAGTTTTATAGTGTCTGGCCTTGCATGTAGGTTTTTAATCCATTTGGAGTTTATTTTTGTGTATGGTGTTAGGAAGTGTTCTAATTTCATTCTTTTACATGTTGCTGTCCAATTTTCCCAGCACCACTTATTGAAGAGGCTGTCTTTTTTCCATTGTATATTCGTGCTTCCTTTGTCAAAGATAAGGTGCCCATATGTGTTTGGGTTTACTTCTGAGTTCTCTATTCTATTTCATTGATCTTCCTTTCTACTTTTTTGCCAATACCATACTGTCTTGATCACTATGGCCTTGTAGTATCGTTTGATGTCAGGAAGCCTGATTCCACCAACTCCATTTTTCTTCCTCAAGATTGCTTTTTCTATTCGGGGTCTTTTGCATTTCCACTGATGCTTGTATTCATGTTCACAGGTATAAGAGTTGCTCTAGGGCGTGTCCTTAGTGGAATCGCTCTATCCGACAGTATGTACATCTCTCAAGAGTGATTGTAACAGTTTACTTTCTCACCATTTGTATATGAAATTCTTCTTTTCTAAAAATTCATTTATACTTAGAACTGTTAAACTTTTAAATTTTCTTCAACTTACAAATGATAGATATGATTTTTTTTTACTTTATATTTCTCTGATTACTGATAAAGTGAAGCATATTTTTATGGTTATTAGGACCTTCTCTTTTTTGAAACACATTTTCCAGAATTTTGCCTGTGTCCAGTCTTTCTTCTTCCTTCTTTTTAGTTTTCTAAGAGATTCATAAAAGTTACTTAAATATCCTAGGTGTTAAATCTTTGCATTGGTGTGTTGGTTGTTCAGAATTGTTTTTGGTTGGTTTGTATTTTGAATGAAATTCGTATTGTAGAATGTGTCTCCCATAGCAGAGAAACAGGGTGTGTTGCCAGGCAGGTTGTCTCAGCAATTTGTCTCCTAAAGTTCAGAGGAGGCAGGATTCTGTCACTCCTGGTATTCACTAAACCAGTCAGGATTTTGTATGATTTGGCTGCTCAATATAGCAAAGGGAGATGTTGACCTGTCGATCTCCTGCTGATTATTACTTTAGGCTTTCAGCACTCCCATAATTGGCTCCCTATGCTCTAATGGGATGAAAATTCTCTTCTGGGCTAGGTTCAGTCTCCAGCTTCCTTTAACTCTTCAATTTAATCATTTTTAAAATATTTCAGAAAATTTCCAAATGTCTGGCCTTCTGATATCATCTGTTCTTGGTTTCTAATATTGTTATGGATTTAGTCTTTAATTCTATATCCTTTCTGTTAGTTTTAGCGGTTTTAGCAGGAGGAAAACTAGGGACATATTAACCTGCCATTTTTGTTCATTGTCCATACATTTAATTTAAAAGAATATTTTTAGCATAGTTTTAGGTTCATAGCAAAATTGAGAGGACGTTACAGAGGTTTCCCTTATGCTCCTTACTTCCCCACATGCACATTCTCCCCCACTATCAACATTCCCCACCAGAGTGGTACATTTGTTACAACTGATAATGTTACATTGATACATCATAATCACCTAGAATCCATAGTGCACCTGCAGTCTGCTCTTGGTGTTGTACATTCTATGGGTTTGGACAAGTGTATCCATCATTATAATATCATACAGAGTATTCTCACTATAGTTTTTCCTTGTCCACATATTTTTCAAATAGATCTTAGCATTATGAAGACATGCTTTTCCTTAAATCTGTCAATCTGTGACTTGCTAGCTATTGTGGAATACCATATTGGTTACTCCTTGTTCTAAGCTTTTTCTTAGATGACTTAAAAAAAATAAATAAATAAAACCAAAACAAACTAGATACCCTTAAGTTCAATTGCTGGAAATATCTTTGGAATCCTGACATTAAAATTCAAACTTAAATGTTAGCTGGCAGGTAGTGGCACCATGCAGTAACCAAGATCAAGATATATCAAATAGAGTATAGAAGTCTATATTTTATAATGAAAGATGATTTATAATGCTCAATGTATAATGTGGATTCTACAAAAATAGCAGATAACTTCTGGTTACATGGAATTGAATGTACACGTTTCTCTCTACTCCTTGTAACATCCAACATTAATTGTGAAGGATTAAGAATGGTGTCAATTCATCAGACCAAAACACACAAACAAGACCTTTACTAAAAGTGAGCTGACTGGCTCAAGAACTATACGCTAAGAATTATACACTGGGGAAACCTGAATAAGATGGGTGGATTATACCCAGGTAAATTTACCATTTATGGTAAAATACTATAGTTTTGCAAAATGTTAGCGTTGGGGAAAACTGGGATATGAGATTTATATGAGATTCTTTGTATTATTTCTGATAGCCTCATGTACCATACAATTGTCTCAATGAAAGTTTAAATTTAATTTATTTTTTTTTTTAAATGAAGGCAGAGTTTCCTTTCTGGTGCACCTCCATAAAATATTTATATTGTCATAATTGGGAAGAAAGTGAAGGAGTATAAACTGTGACAGAGAGAGAATGTGTGTATGGGGAGGTATATAAGTTACATAGCTTTATTTACGATATGGGAAGTTGAACAATTGTGGGAAGACATTCGGGAACCTTTTTGATGTGGGCCGAGCGATGGGATTCTTGAGCAGTGGAGGAGCTGAGGGTGCAGGGCATGGAGACTAATATCACCCTGTTTGGTCCTGAGGGATGGCTGGTTAGCCAAAGACGGGTAAGATTCCTCAGAGGAGGAACAACCTAAGACAGGCACAGCCGCAGAGGGGCCAACAGGGGTGGTGCATAGAGCCTTCCTTATATCACCGTGTTTGGCCCTGGAGGATGACTGGTTAGCCAGAGATGGGTAAGATTCCTCAAGGGAGGAACAACCTAAGACAGGCACAGTCGCAGAGGGGCCAACACGGGTGGGGCACAGACCCCCAATATCTGAGAGAGGTCTCCTGCCCCCAGGGCTGTTTTGCTCTCCACCCCCAGCTCAGATCCACACCTGCTCAACTCGGACCCAGGAAGTAAACAAAGATAATTGCCTCAGTCATGTGAGGCCTTTGACTGTTTATGAGTGTAACCTGAGAATGTTAGCCCACGAACTCAATAAAAGCAGCCTGGGATGAGTCAGTGGGGCTCTTGATCCGAGAGGTCTTGAGCCCCCCGGTCCCACTTTTCTCTTCAGTCTGTGTCTGTGTCTTCTTCAAGCTTGCGGCACCCGTCACTCACCTCGAGTCGCCGAGCTGGTCTCGGCAAACAATAATATATAAAACTGAAATGTAATTAAGGGATATATAGTGATGCTACTAGGTAAATGAAATTTACTACTACCAATAATAGTTGAGGAGATTAAAGTGCTTGTGCCTGGGGAGAGGGATTTTGAGTCAGCGTTAGAAAGGCATAAAGTAGCTATCTTCGATTCTAAGCTTTGTTGTTGTTTTTATTTTTGAATTATATACATAAATTATTGTACCTTGTTAATACTAAAAGTTAACATATTAAGAAAAGTAAAAGATGATGTAAACATTAAAAAAAAGGTTGAAAAAAATCTAATGTTTTAAAGTAAATACCTGAATAGGAGACAAAGTAGCAGAGTAGAAGGACCTTGAGCTAACCTCCTCTCACAAGGACACCAAAATCACAACTAACTGCTGAACAACCACTGATAAAAAAGACTGGAACCTACCAAAAAATACTCTACATCCAAAGACATAAAGAAGAAATCCAACCAGACAGTAGCAGGGTTGTACTCATGATATAATCAAATCCGATACCCCTGGGTGGGTGACCCACAAAATGGAGAGTAATTATATTGCAGAAATTCTCCCACAGGAGTGATAGTTCTGAGCCCCATGTCATGCCCCCAGCCTGGGGGATCTGTTATTGGGAGGAGGAGCATTCAGAGCATTTGGCTTTGAAGGCCAGTGGGGTTTGATAGCATGAGCTCAACAGGACTTGGGGAAACAGAGACTCCACTCTTGGAGGGCACACAAAATGTCTCATGCACACCAGGAGCCAAGGCAAATACAATGACTTCATAGGAGCCTGGGCTGGACCTACTTTCTGGTCTTGGAGGGTCTCCTGGGGATATGGGGGGCAGCTGTGGCTCTCTCTGGGGTTATAAAAGTTGGTGGCAGGCCCGCCCGCGGCTCCCCAGCCCCAGGCCGGGAGGCCCAGATGGGGGAACCCCGGGCTGGGGCCCCCCTGGACGATGGCAGCGGCTGGGCAGGAAGTGAGGAAGGAAGCGAGGAGGGCACCGGCGGCAGTGAGGGGGCGGGGGGAGACGGGGGCCCAGATGCAGAAGGTGTCTGGAGTCCAGACATCGAGCAGAGCTTCCAGGAGGCCCTGGCCATCTACCCACCCTGTGGCCGACGGAAAATCATCCTGTCTGATGAAGGCAAGATGTATGGTCGGAATGAGCTGATTGCCTGCTACATCAAGCTGAGAACGGGGAAGACTCGAACTCGCAAACAGGTCTCTAGTCACATCCAGGTTTCGGCCAGAAGGAAATCGAGGGAAATCCAGTCCAAGCTCAAGGCCCTGAATGTGGACCAGGTTTCCAAGGACAAAGCTTTTCAGACAATGGCCACCATGTCCTCGGCCCAGCTCATCTCAGCACCTTCCCTGCAGGCCAAACTGGGTCCCGTCGGTCCTCAGGCCCCAGAGCTTTTCCAGTTTTGGTCGGGGGGTTCTGGGCCCCCCTGGAATGTTCCAGATGTGAAGCCATTCTTGCAGACACCATTCTCCTTGTCACTGACTCCTCCATCTACTGACCTCCCAGGGTACGAGCCCCCCCAAGCCCTCTCACCTCCTGCTTTGCCCCCACCAGCCCCATCACCCCCCGCCTGGCAGGCTCGGGCTCTGGGCACTGCTCGGTTGCAGCTGGTGGAGTTCTCAACCTTTGTGGAACCACCGGATGCAGCTGACTCTTACCAGAGGCACCTGTTTGTACACATCAGCCAGCACTGCCCCAGCCCTGGAGCACCTCCCGTCAAGAGTGTGGATGTCCGGCAGATCTATGACAAATTCCCTGAGAAAAAGGGCGGTCTGCAGGAGCTCTATGATCGTGGCCCCCCCCCCACGCCTTCTTCCTGGTCAAGTTCTGGGCCGACCTGAACTGGGGCCCGAGTGGCAAGGAGGTGGAGGCCGGGGGCAGCAGTGGTGGCTTCTATGGAGTGAGCAGCCAGTATGAGAGCCTGGAGCACATGACCCTCACCTGTTCCTCCAAGGTCTGCTCCTTTGGCAAGCAGGTGGTGGAGAAGGTGGAGATGGAGCGTGCCCAGCTGGAGGATGGGAGGTTCGTGTATCGCCTGCTGCGCTCACCCATGTGTGAATACCTGGTGAATTTCCTGCACAAACTGCAGCAGCTGCCCGAGCGCTATATGATGAACAGTGTCCTGGAGAATTTCACCATCCTCCAGGTGGTGACAAACAGAGACACCCAGGAACTGCTGCTCTGTACTGCCTACGTCTTCGAGGTCTCCACCAGCGAGCGGGGGGCCCAGCACCACATTTACCGCCTGGTCAGGGACTGAAGGGGGATCCCAGAAGTGGCTCACCCCTGGAATACCCTCCTCCCAGGAAGGACCTCCAGCTTTCCTCATGCTTCTTACTTGGGGAGGGGGCTGCTCCCTGTTAGGACCTTAAAAGCTGGGTGGTGAGTTAAATGGGCTGGGACTGAGAGGAAAGGATGGATCCTGATATTGGGACCTCACAGGGGTGTCTGAAAGGACAGATCACTCCAGAGCATTAGACACTGGGGACAGGAGTGAGATAACCCCTGGGACAGCACTGGTTTCTGTCTCTGACAGTCACCCTCCCCCTTCTCTGTTCTGGATGTTTTGGAGGGCCCCATGGGGCTAGACTGTGTTGCCTCTCTCTCCTCCCCTCCCCCCAAAGTGTGTTGGTTTGTGTTTTGACAGAGGATAAAGCTATTTTACCAAAAAAAAAAAAAAATTGGTGGCACAAATATTGGATAGTGTTCATCTACTTGAAATCTGGCTGAAGCAGACATCTTGCTTGGGTCCTTGGCAGAAGAATGGATAAAGAAGATGTGGTACATATATACTGTGGAGTATTACTCAGCCATAAAAAAGAATGAAATAACACCATTTGCAGCAACATGGATGGACCTACAGATGATCATACTAAGTGGAATAATCCAGACAGAAAGACACATATATAATCTCTCTTATATGTGGAATCTAAAAACAAAAATATATAAATGAACTTATAAACAAAACAGAAACAGACCCATAGATATGGAAAACAAGCTTATGGTTACCAAAGGGGAAAAGTGGGGGGAGGGATAAATTAGGAGTTTGAGATTAACATATACATACTTCTATATATGAAATAGATAATGAACAAGGATGTACAGCACAGGGAATTATACTCAATAGTTTGTAATAACCTATAAGGGAAAAGTATCTGAAAAGAGTATATATATATATATATATATATATGTATAACTGAATCACTGTTGTACAGCTGAAACTAATACAAATTGTAAATCAAGTATAACAATTTTAAAAAATAAAAAATAAAGCAAATATCTGGTTAGTACATACATACAGATATGTAAAAATGGACTTATTAACTACTCTTATCACTGAACAACTGCATTATAAGTAATCAATAATCAATCCATTTTGCAATATAAATTAACTGCTTAGAATATTAGAAAACAGTTATGTTTTCTTGTTTTTTAATTCCTGTATATATGCTGATTCTGAGACATTCAACTTTTTAAAATTCTTAATTTTTACTTTCTTTTTACAGAAACAAATATACCTGTATTATAAATAAATGTAGACCCACACAGTTGTAAATAATATTTTCCTGATGTGTTTGAAAATAAAATTATCTTAACAACAAATAAAAGACTTCAATATTATGTTTTTGGGCATGTTAGTCACAGCAAGTAACAAAATGTTATTCCATTACTGTCTCTGATTCCTGAATGTCCCATATTACTTAGCTCCAGGAAACCCATTTTAGGTAATAAGTCAGGGATTATGTCTGTTTTGCTTATCATTACATCCCCAGGAACTTGCCTGAAACACATTAAGTCCCTAATAAATATTTATTGAAGACTTAATTTCTATAGATACAAGTGCTGCTTCTACCTTCACTGTCATTTTAGAAAAACCCCTATTCCAACTTTATAAAAATATTCATGTGTATTTTATTTTGCAATTAATACTTATTTATTCAATGCACATTAACATCTTTTTTATATATAAATTTATTTATCTATTTATTTATTTATTTTATGGGCTGTGTTGGGTCTTTTTTGCTGTGAGCAGGCTTTCTTTTAGTTGCGGTGAGTGGGGGCTACTCTCCGTTGTGGTGCCCGTTGTGGTGCGTAGGCTCCTAATGGCCATGGCTTCTCTTGTTGTGGAGCATGGGCTCTAGGCACGTGGGCTTCAGTAATTTCAGCACATGGGCTCAATAGTTGTGGCGCATGGGCTCTAAAGCGCAGGCTCAATAGTTGTGGCGCACGGGCTTAGTTGCTCTGGCATGTGGGATCTTCCTGGAGCAGGGCTCGAACCCATGTCCCCTGCATTGGCAGGCAGATTCTTAACCCCTGCGCCACCTAGGAAGCCTGCACATTAACATCTTAACAAATCTAGAATATGATTTTGGTGTGGTATTTGAGAAGTAGCCAAGTACTTTTTTTCTAAATATATAACTGTTATTTTGAACAATTTTTGAATAATCACAGTATCTTCACTGATTTCAAATGACATTCTTATGATATATTAATATGTCAAATTTCATATTTGAGATTTTGTAATTATTTGTTTGCTTTTTCTAGTGCCAGTATCATACAGAATTACACTGTATTTTTATTAAATATTTTCATGTAAGATACTTCCTGCCTGTTTTCTTTTTCCTTTATTTTAAATAACTAAATATGAATAAATGGTAAGTGTTGCAATTCAACTAGAGGCATATAGAATGAAAAATTAAAGACCGATGCATTTGAGTTGTCCTTTTTATACCACTTTTTCCCATTGAATACACTGTGACTTGTATTCTGTTTTACCCAATAGTCATGTTGGTACAGTAATGTTTATTCCCTGTGTTAGTTTTTTCATGGTATATTTATTGCCATCTTTTTTGCCATCCTTTTGCATTATTTTATTTTGAGTGGATCACTTATAAAGAGTAGGTAGTTAATCTTTATTTTCTTTTACTAATTCAAAATTTGTCTTTCAAAGAAATATGGTTTTCTAAATGATTAAAAAATCTAATTTAAACAATTAATACTTTAGTATGTTACACTAACCTACATTACATTCTATAATTTAGGAAAAGTCACCTTATTTCTGCTTGCAAGTTGTGACATCCTTTTATCCTGTCTCCCAGCCCTTCTCTTTATCTTCTTAATATTTCCAAGAAAACTGACAGCTATTCAGAGATTTCATCTTCAATTTCTTTCTCAGCATTTTTGAATGGATGTCATGCAGGCCAAGAGATTTGCATTTTTATAGAGCAACTAAGTGCTCTCTAAAAATATCCTTTTTAAAACCTTCTCTCCTATCTGAGGCTAAATATCACTTTTACCAATGTAGAGTCTGCCTTTTATTGTCTGGGTGGCCATCCATCTGGCCATAAAAAGCTAAAAACTGGAGTAAGTTTTTACTCATATGTTAGCAATAAACCATTATCTTAAAGTGAGCTGGGCTTTTTTTCCAGTATTTTTTGTTTCATAGTAAATATAAAAGATCATTTTATGACCACTTAATATTTTATCACAAGGATCATTTCATACTAATTTTGCTTTAAAAATCTATCTTTACAAGTTCATGTCAATTTGTTATAATTACCCTGATTGCCTTGCTCTATTCTTTTATACATTTAATTTCAATAGCTGAACTCTTCAGATATTCTAATTTCTCCTCTCTTAGGATCATTTGTGTCTATATCTTGACAATTTATTTCTGAAAACAGACCACAATCAAATTTTTCCTGCAAATGAATCCTATATTACCCTGTAAATGCTAACACTTCAGTGTTTTTATTGTTCTCTTATGATTAAAAAAAAAAAAAAAAACCCTTTCCCTTTTGAAGGGTGTATATTTGACTAGACTCAAGTAACCAACCTTGACAATAATAAGTTCTAAGAGTTCACATTGAATTTCTTCCAGATTTTCTGTCACTTCAACTCCTGTGCCAGTCAGTTACTTCTTATTGGTTGGAATTAAGTACAGAATAGCAATTCCTCTCATCATTCTCTCTGGCTTCTAAGAGATTAAATTGACAGGGCAGCCAAGTATTTACCAGACCCAGCTTTTAACAGAATGAGTTTTGTGGAAGGTTTGGAAGATTAAATCTTACCTCTTTATATTATTGTCAGTTCTTTAAACTCTGAGTTTCTTTTTCTTATCTATAATATGAGATAGTGATACTTTCTCTTGCTAGTCCATTTTACATTTTTTCAAGAACTAAATCAACAGAAGAATGTTGAAATAACTTGAAAATCTTGAAGAGTCCTCTACAAATGAACTATGGATTTTATTTTATGTGTGCATTCTGAAAATGGCTTTATTTGGGCCACAAATCCTACAAGATCAGAACTCTTCATTTCTTTTACCATGTAGAACTCACCTAAATAGCTGGTTATCAAACACATAATTTGCTTTTGTATCTATCGTATAACTAGACATAATTAGACCAATAAATAATTAATTGATCAATACACTGAATTAATACGAATTCATTCAAGATCTAACAGTTACTCTATTTGGTAGGAACAATAAATATCCTCAAAGATGTCTACCTCTTAATCCCCAGAACCTGTGAAAATGTTAGGGTATGTGGCAAGAGGGAATTAAGGCAGATGGAATTAAGGTTGCTTATCATCAGAGCTTAACATAGGGAGAGCATCCTGAATTATCCAAATGGAACCAATGTAATCACAAGTGTCCTTAAAAGTGGAAGAGGGAGGTAGATGGAAAAGTTAGGGTCACAATGATTCAATGTGAGTGCAACTGGTTGGAGGGAGTTGATTGGATTGAGGATGGCTGCCATTGGTTAGGGAATGTGAGTGCACTATACAAGCTGAAAGGGGCCAGAAATTGGAGTCTATTAGAACCTGCAGAAGGAATGCAGCCCTGGCACCACCCTGATTTTAGCTCAATGAGATAGTTCAGATTGCTGACCTCCTGAACTGTAATAGATTGGTGTTGTTTTAAGTCACTGCATTTGTAGTCTTTAGTTTCAGCAGTCATATTAGTTTGTATTATTAGCACCATAACAAATAAACATTTCTGTATAAAACCATTGCTGATGGCGATGTGATTTGAGAAACCATAGTCGTAGGATTGTGCAGAGATGTCTTTTACTGTTGTAAGTGCACTCACTTTGATAAAATGACCAAATGAGAGGAGAGGCAAAGCAATTGCTTTATGCCTTTTCTAAGACATTTACTTAAGATGATTTCTTCCTTGGCAATTCGCTTGCTAATCAATATGAAGCACTTTATTGCTCATGCAAGTTGCTAACCATTCAAAAATTGAACATTCAAAATAAGAAATTTTAAGGTTTCTCTGTAATTTCATTAGGTGATTCTCTAAAGCATATTTCTACTAATAAACTGGGGACTTTTAAAACAAGCTGGATGAAATCATAACATTAAAGTAACTAAGACAAAATATTGCCTTCACAAAATTATATGCATCTAAGCATGCACAAGTGTGCGCACACACACACACAAAAGCACACGTCCATGGCAAACATAAGGTAGTTTCATGAAAGACAATATTTGGCTGTATATTACATAGATACAGAATTGCTAGGA
The DNA here is from genome assembly GCF_030028045.1 of Hippopotamus amphibius kiboko. Classification (NCBI taxonomy): domain Eukaryota; kingdom Metazoa; phylum Chordata; class Mammalia; order Artiodactyla; family Hippopotamidae; genus Hippopotamus; species Hippopotamus amphibius. The sequence continues at coordinate 118,103,919 of NC_080193.1, read as the reverse complement.
GATGTGAACTTAGTGAAATTAGATCAGCTTTCTTTAAAACAAGAAAATATGTATTTGTAGAAGAAATATTTTCATCATTTAATCAATTTGTAGTTTGCCATTTATTATATGTTCTTAATATTTCCAATTATACTAAAGTTTTTTAGAAGTTATTAAATCTTTTCAGAGCACTTAAACTTTGATGCATTTTTGTTAATTGATGTCTATTTTTCTCACTATATCATAAACTCATTGGAAGCAGGGTTCATAAATGTTTATTTTCATTATTTTATCTCTAGAGCCCAGGGTTTTTGGTAGAGTAGGCATTGATGAATATTGGTTTAATAAAGATTTTTGTTATAGAATGAATTTTAATATTATTGAGGTCTTTCATTTTCTGAATGTTCTAGATAGTAAGACATCTATCTTATTAAAACAACAACAACAACAACACTGGGCTAAGTTGGTTCTGTGCCAAATGACAAAGAAGATAGAGACTAATATTCTGTAGCTTCTCCTGGATGATGTCCAGGAAATCCATGGCCATCATCAGGAGAAAAAAATCCAATTTTAAGTTCCAAATTAAAGACTTCAAAATGATTCACTGGATGTCACAGGTTGTCATCTAAGGAACATCTATCTAAGACTCTTAAGACTCTTAAGGCATTAGGAACCAGTTCAGCTGCTGATGTCTTCTGTTAAAAAAAATAAAATAAAAAAATAGAAGGAAATAGCTCTTTTAGAAAACTACAATTTGCACTGCTATAATACTTCTAGGCTAAAATATTTTAAATTGGTAAAAATATTTTGGGATGTTTGGTTTTTAATGTATTGAAGGATGCTATAATTTATGTCAGACAGCAAATTATGGATCAGTACAATTATATTTCCAACTGTATTTTTAAAGTTCTAATTTTTTTTTTTACCCTAGAGACATTAAATAAATCCCTCAAAATGCCTATATTCAAATGAAGTTACCCTATAGACAGGAAATGAAAATGGCAAAAAGGCATGCCCACATGGTGTGATTGCACCAGCAAAGCAGTTTTTCATTTTGAAGCATCATTACCAAAGCAAAGGCTTTTCTAAATTCAAGGCAATCTATTGAGAAGAAGAAACCAGAGGAACAAAATAACCTAGATTTTTAAATGGAAGAAATTATTAACACAAACTAAGTTCCCAAAATATGTTCTCATCTGTTACAATATTTAAATACCTCACATCTTTCCAGGATCTAAGTAGTGTTTAATAATGTCAAAGCAGCCAGGGGGAATAGTTCAAATGAAAGAAGAATCCTAGTTCTGCTTAGCAATACAACCAGCTTATTGAATTTTACACAACTCATTTTTTTGACTAATGTCCTATAAGTAAATGTGAAAATTTTTTTTACAGAATTTCTACTCAATTATAAATGATAAATCCATACAAACATGCATGGGTATATGTAGTAAAATAATAAAGAATACATATGAAAATTAAAAGGAAGTAGAGCACTTACCTTGTATTTGCCAGACCATAATAAGAAGGAAATACAAGACAGGAAAAAAAATCAAAGTGTGCATGTAGCATAGGAGTAGTTTATGAGATGTTTGTGTTTATTTTTAAAATATATAAAATAGGTTATTTAATTTTGAAGAAGTTGTAGAACATATTACTATACTGATCATGGTGATAAATCTTCAACTGAAATATGAAGTAATATAGTAACATTTACCATCTTGTGATAGTTACTTATGATATAGTATACATGTAGGTCTAATCTCAGTTCAACAGCTAAACAGCTTTCCAGCCTGAGTGTATTACCCCAGTGGCCTTATATGTGAAATGAGGATAATCCCTACCCTGTACATTTTTGGTAGAGATTTGAGATATGTATAAACTGGTTCAGATGGTATATTGTGTGTGGTGAAATCACAACATATGTAAAACAGAAAGATACTTTATTGATTAAATGTGACGCAAAATTGAAGAATATCGTTTCTATAATCAATAAGGATTTTATGGTTACATAATGAAGAGATTTCCTTATTGAATAGAAAGGATCTTAAACACACACAGAGGCACACACACATTCTAAACAGTTTTGTTTCAAAGGGTATCAGGCTTAGCAACACCTGAGTGAAATTCATCCAGGTGGAATATATACCCTTACACCCACTGGCCATAAAAGTTTAAAGCTGATTTTTGGTGCTCTACTCAGTAAACATAAAATGGGCCATTGATTTTGTTGATTTTATTTTTAGGGAAAAAAATACAAATAACTAAGATTTTCTAGCTCTCACAGCCATGGCAAATATTTCAATAGAAAATGGCCTTTATACAAAAGTGGAATAAAATAATATTCTTTTAGTATCCCTAGAGCAAAACTTCACTCACACGTTCTTGGCCTAATCTCATTCTGAGAATTACTTCATTGTTCAAAAGCAACATTTTGCTTTTTAACTGTCATGATTACTGAGGGTTTTATTATTCAAATGTGAAATACATTTTTAAAAAATATTACCAGAGCTTTGGTGATTGCTTCTTTGCTTCTCATTGTTTCATATAAATTCCATTTTATTATGTGAAATCATTACCTTTATCTGTAGGTCTCTTGGGATTTTAGAGTAAACTTGCTATATCATATTGTAGCCCATTTTTAGAAAATATTACTCCCTTTAGTTTATGGTCCATTGCAGTTCAGAAGGAAAATAAAACTAGAGGTTACAAGCAACACAAAATAAAAAGATTAACTTTCATTTTTGTTTTTCTTTATAGCCTGGGTCATTGTCTATTGCACTGGATTCAAGTAGCCAAAGTTCTTATTAAATAGTAATGCTTAGGAATTTTTTGAGAACAGTTTAATGAGTATTCAAAGTATTTGGAAAAGTGTTATTGTCATTCATATTGTTTTTATAGCACTTTGCTTATGAATTCTAGGAAAATGTGAACATACCTAATGCATACATATATACGTATTTTTTATTTAAAAAATCATGATGTCCTTAACCTTATACACTAAGAATAATATGATTCCTAAGAGGAAAAATAGATATGTATAATTTGTTGATGATGGCAGTATTATTCTTCATAACAAAATACCACAGAATGTGTAGCTTGAACAACGGACATTTATCTATTTTCTCACTGTTCTGGAGGCTAGAAGTCCAAGATCAAGATCAGAGTTGTTTTCTGGTGAGGCCTTTCTTCCTGGTTTGTAGACTTCCACCTTCTCACTGTGTTGTCACATGACTTTTTCTCTGTGCATTCACAGAGAAGGATAGGTGGAGGGAGAGAGACCTGGCCTTCCTCTTCCTATAAGGATACCTGCCCTCCTGGATTTTGCCCCATCCTTATGACCTCTCTTAATCTTAATTAACTACATAAAGATCCTATCTCCAAATACAGTCACATTAGGGCTAGGATTGCAAAGTATGAATTTGAGGGGACACACAGTTCACTTCATAACGATGGTTTATATTTATTTTCATTTGTACACTTCCTGAATGCATTTATTAAGGATCTGCTATGAGCCAGGCCCTCTGCTTAGTGCTAGGCTACTATGTTCAATAGCACTGACCTCCTAAATGGAGATTACAGTACAGTCAGGATGACACATATTAAATGTGATGTGTTAAAGGGGGCAAATGGTATAAAATGAAAATGTAAATAGGGAGATCTAACTTATGCTAGTGATAATCCCTGCTTTCATAAATTATCATTCTAGAGGAAATAAAAATGTTTCTTGTACATAAATGTGATATATTTCATATTTTTTCAATTTGCTTATTATACGTATAAATGTTTGTCTCTGGTTATAATGACCACAATAATTGAATGGTGAAACATGCAAATATGCATCAGCTCTTTAGTCTATATGAGAATTTACATTTGCTTAAATGCTCAAGGCACTTTAAATCACATTACACTATTTGATTTGCACAAATATTATGAGGTAGCTGATGTAGGTCATGTTCAAAACAGGTAGTTTCACTTGAATACAACCTCAGCATAGGATAATTGACTTCTGAAGATAAGTGGTAATGTGCTGATTTAAATGTAAAATGATTGATTTAAAATATATATTTGTTGCATCATGCTTATTTTCTTAGTCTAATTTATTCTTTTTGGATAAATTGACAGAAATTTTAATTTTGATGTTTTAAAAATGTATTGTCACACTTTCTGTAATATTTTTGCACAATTTCTCATTTTGGTTAAATTCTTAGGGAAACCACATATGTAAATAAATGTATAGATAAGTAAATCTGAACTTAACACTAACTTTTTTTTTGGCTGTACCATGCAACTTGTGGGATCTTAGTTTCCCGACCAGGGCTTGAACCCGGGCCCCCTGCAATGGAAGCATGGAGTCCTAACCACTGGACTGCCAGGGAAGTCCCTAATACGAACTTCTTAATAGGTAAATAATTTCATCTCAAACTCATTTGTTATTTAAAGAACTGGTCATCAGGACTTCCTAGGTGGCACAGTGGTTAAGAATCCACTTGCCAATGCAGGGGACCCGGGTTTGAGCCCTGCTCCAGGAAGATTCCACATGCCACGGAGCAGCTAAGCCCGTGCACCACAACTATTAAGCCCATGGGCTGCAACTACTGAAGCCCACGTGCCTAGAGCCTGTACTCCGCAACAAGAGAAGCCAAGGCAATGAGGAGCCTGCACACCACAATGAAGAGTAGCCTTAGCTCATCGCAACTAGAGAAAGCACATGTGCAGCAGCAAAGAGCCTACACAGCCAATAAATTAATTAATTAATTAAAAAAAAAGAACGTCTTTGGTCAAGCAGTAAAAATTAAAAAAAAAAAGAATTGGTCATCAAATTCCATTCTCATTAGATGTCTAAAATATTCAAAATGACTTATAGGCACTGCTTTTGTTTCAGAGGGAAACTTACCACTAGTGAAGAATTCATACAATTTTAAAAGATACTTAAATAAACTGTGATAAATATTATGTTAAACAAAGTATATGCGCCTAAGTCGATACATACAGAATTATCTCATATGTTCTTTGAGCGGGTTTAGGAGTTTCATATCTTAGAACATTTACCAGGGAATACTAAAATTTACCTAGGTAAAAAGGAAGTTAAAGATGGAGTAGTGTCTGCAAAGACCCAAGAATGAGGGAAAGCATACATACTAAAGCAACTACAGTAAGTGCTATATGGCTTATATGTAGAAGATAAAATGAGAATGACCCGAGATGGAACAAAGGAGATAATAGCTAACATTTCTTGAGCTCTATATACCAAAACTTTCTTGTAGTCTTCTATATGTGTTATCTCAGGCATTCTCCTTAACAACCCTACAGATTGTTCAGTAAGTATTATATGGTCAACAATATATTATAGTTGGTAAGACATGGCATGGCAGCTGTGTTGCCTATCAACTACTAGGTGTGCAACTCTAGCAAAGTTATTTAACCTCTCTATGCCTTAGTTTCCTCATCTGTAAAAGGGATAATGGCAGCCCATCTGCTTGATGGTTACATTATGAGGATTATGTGAACTAACAAACAGAAAGCACTTAGGTAGTACTTGGCACATAGTAAGCACATGTTTTAGTTCTTAATGGTATTATTTTCCACACTTTATATTCGCTCAAACTATCAGGGTGGTCCTTTCAAAATATAAGTCAGAATACATTAGGACTCTGATCAAAAGCCTGGGTTGGGTTCCCAGCTCACACAGAGTAAGAACTAAATTTAGGGCCCTCAAAACTTACCTCAACTTTTACCACCCTCTCCTTCCTTCCTCCACAAAATCTTCATTAGCCACATAGCTGCAAGTCAAACATCCTATTTCAGAACATTTACCCTTACTATTCCCTCTAATCAGAAAACTCTTCCCAGGTCCTAGTCAGAGGTGAAAATTGACTTAGCTATCACTTTATTTTAAAATGAAAAATAATGTTCAAGTGCCCCATATCTGAACTTTGATGGGACTTTGCCAAGTTACCTGAAAGACTCCTGTCCTGTAAGAATGAAATAAGTGAATGGTGAATGAGTCCTGGGTAAAATATTATTAGAAAAGAAAAAAGGCAGAGACCCTATTGCTTAAAATAATCAGAAAAAAATTTATTTAACCAAAAGTTAGTGAACTTGAAGTCAAATTGGCTTGGGAAAAACAAATGTATTGTTCCTATAACTAAGGAGACCCAATGTGAAACAAATTGATCCAGAGACTTAGGTATTATCATCAGTTTGGTCTATCTGTCTAATCACTTGATTCCTTTGATGTCAACCTTATTATCTCATACTGCAAATAGACTAAAAACATTTCCAAGATTTTACACTACCAGGAAGTTATCATTAACCAAAGGACTTCTCTATCCTTTGATTTTGTATATACATGTATTCACACATACACATATATATACATATATGCATATAAATATACATACATACATATACACACATTCCAATACATTTTATAAATATATAAAACATTGGAATGTGTGATCTATGTATGTATTTATAAAATATATTAGAATGTATATACACATATTACAATATATTTTATAATTATATATTATAATACAATATCTTGGGATATGTATATATATTCCAAGTAGCCAAGGGATAGGCACAGTATTGGTTAATCAGATCTGATTCATAAGTCTTCACCTGAAGAAGGGAAAGGAAAAGCCGTGGCCATATGCATTACCATCCAGAAAAGGTAAAAATAGTTTCATAAAAGGATTGTGTGAAATTAGATTTTTCTTTGTAGAGGGAAGAAGGGACAGTGGATGACCAAAAATGACATGTACATTACAACTCAACTGCGATTTATAAGATCTATTTCAATTTTAACATTATATGAGCATAAAGTCTTGTGTTCTTGAATGTTCTCATTGGTTTAGTGGTAGTATGGAATCTACTTCAGTACATTTATAAAATATTTTACCGATCTTTAGACTTTCTTGAATCTCAAAATTCCTTGGAAATTTCCTTATAACAGATGCAATGTCATAATTTAGGTTCACAGCTCTTTGGTAGGAAAGGCAGATATCAATCATTCCTATTTACATTGTTAGCTTAATATGAAGAAGTCTAATAAATGTCTCAAATTTTTGCCTCTTTGGAGGAAAAACTGCAAAACTTTAATTAAACACATAACTTGTAGTTTAACTTACTTTTTTTCTTAAGCTAGAGTGGTTAAATTCTGTTCTCCTTTTTTTTTCTTTTTGTATGTGATATTTCTATGGAAGGTATTAAAAGCTTACTCTATACCCTAATGTAGAATAAGTGAGTATAGCAGAAGATACCCCCATTAGGAGCCAAAAGTGAATTCAGATATTTCAGCATCTTAATTTTAACCATTAGCAGGTCCCTAAGCCTCAACCATATTTTTCTTATTAATGTTGATTGTCTCAATTTTTCAAATACTAAAACTGGTATCCTGGATGTACAGAATTGATAACTTTATAAACATTATTTATTCAAATACCAATCCATGTTTTTTTTTCAGACCTGAAACATGACAATAAATATTTTTACAAAAGAAAAGTCTATAAGTTTTTCTTAACACTTGCAAAAAATCACATAAGCAATAAAACAATTAAATTTTATTCAAAAGATTAAAAATGTAAGTAAATAAGAGTAGCTAATGAATCACTATATTTAACTTTAAATTCAACTCCAAGCTCTTGATATCCCCTGGGGGTTGTGGAAGTGATGCAATTTATACTGTTTAACTTAAAAGAAAGGGTAAAATTCACAGATTAAAAAAAAATTTTTGAAACTAAACTATACAAATAATTACTCACTGGCCAATATATGAGACATGTCAGGTAAGTAAAAAGAAGCCTTCAATTTATGTCTTATAGAAGACACTAATGTCCTCTAAGACAATATATTTAATGTATCTCCACTCCAAAAATAAAGCAGAGATAATAATATTGTTAAAATTTAGAAATTCATTTCTTCAGGGAATTGGAAATACAGAAATATCAACTGATTTAAATTGATTTATCAGAGAAATTTAGATATGGATATATAAATTGAGTAGAATGGATATTTAGCTTGTCTTTGTGAAAGTTTCCCACTACTGTTTATTGTTTAAATAGGTCTGTGATGGCAGCTATGTTATAGCCATTGATTTGAGGTTTTGCTTCTGAAATATTAATTTTTTTTGTTGTTTCATAAAAAGAGAACCTCAAGACAATTATTTTTTATATTATTGAGTGCTACTTTTATATTCTTGACTAGAACTTCACCTGGCACACAGTACATGGTCAATAATATTTTGAATGAATAAATAATTAGAAGTCAACTCACATTTGCAATAGAATGCAAGGTAACCCCCCAAACTGTCAACTGCATAGCTCAAATTTATCTAAAGCATAATTGAGGAACACCTTAAATGCTCAAACAGATATTTAATTAATTTCAATTTCAAATACATAGAATTTTTTAAAAAACTAAGTACTTTTAAACAATTTCTGAGTAGGCCAAGAAAATTGAAAGCAGAGAGGAACAGAAATCTGGATAACTAAGACCATGTAGTTTGCTTATCAGTCAAAGCAGGGTTGAGCTTAGTGCACAGTAGATATGAAAGGGCAGACAGGACATATAATTAAACTATATGAATAACTATGATTTGAAATAAAAATTCAATATAGTACTGGAAGTCCTAGCCAGAGCAATTAGGTAAGGAAAAGAAATAAAAGGCATCCAAATAAAAAAGAAGTAAAAAAAAATTGTCTGTTTGCAGATGACAATATCTTACACATAAAAAATCCTTAAGACTCCACCAAAAAACTGTTAAAAACTAATAAATGTATTAAAGTTGCAGGACCAAAATCAACATAGAAAAATCAGTCTCATTTTTATATACTACCAATGGATGATCCCCCCTTCCCAAATTTAAAAGAACAATCTCACTTGCAATAATATTAAAAAGAATAAAATACTTAGGAATAAGTTTAATCAAGGAGGTGAAAAATCTATACACTGAAAACTATACAACATTGATGAAAGAAAGTGAAGACATAAACCAATGGAAGGATATTCTGTGTTCACAGAATGGAAGAATTAATGTTGTTGAAATATTCATACTACCCAAAGTCATCTATCAAAATTCCATTGTCATATTTCACAGAAATAGAAAAGAAAATCCCAAAATTCATATGGAATTAAACACCCAGAGTTGTCAAAGTAATCTTGTGAAAGAATAAGAAAGCTGGCGGCATTACACATCAGTACTTACATATAACCAGTGTGTCTTATTAGCTGTTCATTGTCATTGTTATCTATCTATCCCAACAACTGTTGAGATATGAGGGGTAATCTGGAACAAGATATTTCTCTTATTTCTGTTAGTCTACTCAGGACCAATGAATAAAAGGAGAAAAAAAAATCCCTAATTAGGGAAATAAATTTATGTAATTGGAACATTAGACCACGTCTAAGGCTATGTTCTGTTAGGCTATACATTGTTAAAAAGCTGAATATTCAGAGTTTTATTTCTATAAAAAACACATTTTAGCAAGGCATGGAAAATTAGAAGCACCCAGTATTTTTTTTTTTTTGAGAATGCCTATATCTGGAATTAAGTAAAAATTGGAGTGAAATAACTACGATATTGAGTCATAAAATTCTTTGTAGGAAAAAAAATGTTGAAATAATGAGTACTATAATTAGGCTAGCTTGCTTACATTAATATAGTTAAAATGCTAATAATACTGAAAGAAAATATCAGTCTTTATTCTAAAAATATTCAATATAGCTAACATAGTAGACTTCATTTGTTAAAATTAAATAAAAAGGAGCATTACATAATAACAAAGGGATCAATTATCTAAGAAAATGTAATATATATACATGCACCTAACAATGGAGAATCAAAATACATGAAGCAAAACTAATAAACTTAATGGAGAAATAAACAAATCCACTGTTATAAGTGGAGACTTCAACACCCCTCTGCCAGTAAGTATCTAGAAGGCAGAAAATCAGTAAGGCCATAGCTGACATAAACAGCATTCAACTTAATCTGACACTTACAGAATACTTCATCCAACAAGAAAATGCACATTCTTCTCAAGCTTATATGGAATAGTTACCAAAATATATCATATTTTTGGGCCAAAACACACTTTAAGAAATTTAAAATAATAGAAATGCTATATATATATATTCTCAGATTATTAGGGAATTAAACTGAAATCAAAGCCAGGAAGAGAGATAGAAAATTTCTAAATATTTGCAGAAAGAACACTTCTAAATAGCATATGAACCAAAGAAAAAGTCTCAAGAGAAATTTAAAAATATTTTGAGCTAAATACATTTAGAAATACAGTTTATCAAAATTAGATGCAGTGAAAGCAATGCTTAGAGGAAGTTCATAAAGCATACATTAGAATAGAAGGGAAATATTAACTAAGTGTCCTAAGCTTCCATCTTAGGAAACTAGAGAAAGAAGAACAATTTAAGCTAAAAGAAAGCTGAAGAAAAGAAATAATTTCAGCAGAAATCAATAAAGATTGAGAAAACAATGTTGAATATTAATGAAACCAAAAACTGGTCTTTTGAAAATATTATTAAAACTGATTGACCTCTAGCCAAGCTAACCAAGAAATGAAGAGAGAAGACATATATTACCAATATTTCCTCTTTCTGAAATGAAAAAGGGACATCGCTACTGATCCCATGAATATTAGAAGGAAAAAATAATAAAGAAATGCTATGAAAACTATATGCCCACAAATTTGAGCACTTAGATGAAATAGATCAATAACTTGAAAGATACAAACTACCAAGACTCACACAGGAGTAGTAGATAATCTGGTTGGCTATATCTATTGGAATATTGTATCAATAATTTTTAAAAATTCCAAAAACATAACACAGTCCAATGGTTTCTCAGGTCATTTTTCCAAATTTTTAAGAAAGAAATGATGCTAACTATCTACAGTCTCTTCTAGAATACAGAAGCAGAGAGAACATTTCCTAAATCATTCAATAACACCAGAATTATCTTTATACTGAAACCAGAAAAAATACAAGAGAGGAAAGCTACAGACCTATTGTATATCTTATTACCATCAATGAAATACCACCCAATATAATAGCAAATTGAGTCCAACATTACAGGAGAGGAAAGCTACAGACCTATATATGTATATATAACTTATTACCATCAATGAAATATCTCCCCCAAATAAGAGCAAGTTGAAGCCAACAATGTATAAAAGAGTTACACATCACAACCACAGGACAATTAATATTAGGTCTGTAGGTATGCAACATTGGTTCAACATTTAAAAAATCAATGTACGCCACATCAGCAGGATAAATAAAAATGTATCATCTCAAATGGTGAAGAAAATCATTCAAAAAAAATCCAACAACTATTAAAAACTCACAGCAAACTAGGAATATGGGAAAATTTCTTCAACTTTATAAAGAACATTTACAAAATCCTACAACTATCTTCACACTAAATGGTTAGTGTACAACCTGAAGTTTATCAGAGACCTTTATTTGTCTAAAGGTCCTTCCTATGAATTCTCTTGAAGAAGAAGCACTTTTACAAAAGCATCAGAGCACAATAACTGTCTATAAATGACAAAATACTTAGAAGACATGGTTAAACACCTGATCACAATGTAATCGATAAAGAAACTTGGTTACAATAACCAGAATTATGACTGATTATATCTTAATGCTCAAAAACCTTAATCTCTGGCAAAAACCAAGAAGCAAGTAATTGTGAACTGTTTGTCATATCAGCATTTCTTGATTGGAACTTTAGTCTCCTAAGAAGACAAAGGTAGGTAAACTTAGACCCACCTAGCAATTAATGTTCCAATATTTTATCATATTTGAAATGACCCAGACAGTCAATGAATTCTCTTCATTTAACTTAGTTTCAAGTTACCAAAACCTGGAGAGACTATTTTAGACAGACATTCCCAAAACATAATTATTCCTATAGAGTTTACCTAAAAGGTCTTATCTCATTTACATTTATTTAGTTTCATCATATCAAGTTATCTTCCCTGCTGACAAATTTGCAACAGATATAAAAACATCTTATTTGACCTCTAGTAAATGTAGGTACAACAGAAGTATTATACTTAATATTGATGACTCCAAGGACATGCCTATATTAATCAAACCAAGGAGCTTTAGTTGCTACAGTACCAGATATTGATTCAGTACCAAATATTTCCCAAATCGTGTGAAACTGAAATTCATTCTTTTATATTTCTGAGAGTTTATATAAGCACAAAATTTCTTTTCAGCCAATTAGAGTTCATCCACAAGCCAATCTTGGCAATGCCATTTGGAGGCAGAAATAGCTTATATTTATAAATTACACATAAACATGTATCTATGTAGACACAGATCTCACAGTCTTCCTACTAAAGTTTAAAAGGCCTTTTATTCCCTTCACTCTCTGGAAGTAAAGTTCCCAAAAGCCCAGGTAGATCATTTACATCTCAAAGGCACAAGAAAAGAAATGCCAATTCCTTCTAGAAAGCTAACTTCCTCTATGGGTATCTGCAAAAGCAGTTTTAGAATGTCAAAAGACTCCAATTTTGGCCATTTTCAGGGATTTTTTTTTCAGTTTCTGAATAGCAAATTCAGTTTAAACAAATAACCATAATAGATAATACTTATTTTCTCACATTCACATGCTTAGCTTTCAGAGCAACAGCAATCAGTGTTCAAGTTAACCTTCACCTCAGCTGTTAGCTCAGCCTTTGAGGCCTTAGTACAGAAAGCAACAATCAGTCCACAGCTGTGGCCACTTCTTCCCCCCCCCCCCCCCAGTTTCTTTATTGCCATCTTCTTTTCCCCTCATTGTAACACGGGCCAAATATCTCTGCAACAGACTTAGGGGTGTCTATGAGTTCTCTGTACTCTTAGGAGGCCCCCATTCATCAAGGACAGCCACCACAGGGCCCCAAATACAAGCGGACAGCCTCCCGAGTTTTTCCCCTGCAACTTTCAGGATTACCCCTGCAACTTTTGAGCCTCGCATTAGTGGATGGCCATCCCAGAATTACACCTGCAACTTTCACGTTAGTGGACAGCGCCCACAACTTTCCATTCCCATGACATCTCGGTGCTCACAGGAGTTTTCTTGGTCTCCTGGCCACTCCAACAATTGTTTGCCTGCACCCCGCAGGCCTGCAAGCCCTGTACTTGCCCAGCTTCAAGACTGAAGTAAGAGCCCAGAGTCAGTGACAGAGACCTCAATGATTTAATAGACAGGGGGAGCTTACCTGTCTGAAGCAAGGTTCTGGAGCAACATCTCACTCTGTGCAACAGATGTTGAGCAAGACATGGCCACAGACTTCCCTCCCAGGGAGAAGTGGGAGGTTAGCAGCTATAAGGGGAATTGAAGTCAGGTTGGCTCATTGGTTACCCAGGGAAACTGTCAGAGGGGCATGCCTCTCATTGCCCCCTTGATAAGCTATCCAGGTGAAGATATTCTGATCTAAAGATTAGAACAATCATTAGTTGGGGCTGGGGCAGATATGCAGGAAGGTCAGTCATGTGAGTGTGAATCCTTTCACAAATTATATGTGGATTAACTCACCACAATGTATACTTTAAATATCAAAATTTTGTGTCAATTATACCCCAAAAAAGCTGATTTTTTTTTTTTTTAAGTTTATGAACTCTCAGAAGAGAAATCCTTTCCTCACTTTGCTGGGTAAATTCAATCAAGGCTGCAAGACACTGAAGGAAAATTGGCCACATCAGATATACAGACAACTGAGGTGCTTACAAAGTCTTCTTTGTGCTACTGCATGCTGTGGGCACCAAAAAGTCACAGTTTTCCAAGAATAAAAAAAATAAATGATCACAGACAGACCCATGGGAATTGAAAGAAATTTTGTCAATAGTAATGAGAATAACTAAGCAACAGTTTGTGGAGCCCATCGATAAAATGATGGAAGTCACTGCAGCTGTTGTCATGGTCATATGAAATCGAGGACAAGTAGCAATTCACCACTATCATCATATACATCTTGTCACTAGACAAATCCCACTGATCTCAATTTAATTAAGCTTATAGCATTCAGGTCAAATAGGCTTCAAAGTAAATCAAGTTATAGAAAAAGAAAGGAAATTATATATCTTCTACCCTAATTTTTTTAGACTGAGATACATGCCCACTCTACAGGTAAAAGCTTATTTTTCAGGCTCTGTCTTGCCAATTAATAATAATAAGTGAGTCTTTGGGAAAAAAGTTTTAGTCCAAAAATCAGGATTAGTAACCTCTACTCTAATATCCAGGAAGCTGGATCCTCTACAAGTAAATTGAGGTAATGTATAAGCAACCACTTTGTAAATAGGAAAGTACAATGACAATGCAACTTTAATTTTTTCAAGTCTATAAATGAGACTTTTTCTTTCAATCATTTGCAATGTATTAGAGACTCTGTATAGTATGATGCAGAAATAAATTATATAATTTTTGCCCTTAAGAAGCTTTCAATCTACTTGGAGATATGACATATTCCCAGTATTATTTAACTGACAGACAAGTTATTATGAGACTAATTTCCAAGGAACTTTTCTTCTGAGGGATGGTAAGTGAATTTCAATGGATAAAGTAGGATAGGAGCTGGCAAGGTGACTATGAATTTGAATATATGGGGTTGGGGAGGAAGAGAGCTTTGGTAACTGGAACTGCACTAGTGAAGGCATCAAATTTGGAGACAAGCATGGTTTATTTCTAGGGCAGCAGGAAACCAGGTGGATCTAGGTGAAATAGAGAACATAGAATCACTTAAAGGAAATCTAATACATTATCCCACACATAAACAAAAAGATGAGTTTAAAGAATAAAGAAACAGGTAGCCATTAAAAGGAATGGAGTACTAATATACGCTACAATGAGGATGAACCTCAAAAATGTTATGCTAAGTGGAAGTAGACACAAAAAGTCACATGTTACATTATTTCATTCATATGAAATATTTAGAGCAGATAAGTCCATAGAGACAGAAGCATACTGGTGGTCAGGAGAAGGAGAAAATGGGGAGTGACTGCTCAATGTGTATGGGGTTTTATTGGGGGGTGATGAAAACCTTTTGGAACTAGATAGAAGTGATGGTTGTATAACACTGTGAATGTACAAAACACCACTGGATTGTTTATGTTAAATGGTTAATTTTATGTTATAAGAATTTCCCCTAAATAAAAAGAAAGAGAAATAAATGAAGGAAAAATTTCCACAGTGGGCTGGTATGCACTTTTTATAGGAATACATAAATACCCTGTTTATATAAATACCTGTTTATATAATTACCTGTTTATATAATACCTGTTTATATTAACATACTGTTTATATAAATACCCTGTTGAGCAGAGTATTTATAGGAACTAAATCCCCTCTAAGTCCCTTGCCAAAAATGTTTGGGAAATATTATCATAAACTGATGTGTCATATTCAGTGAGTTATAGCATTCCAATTGTACACATTAATTACCTGTCATCCCATTAGCTTCATTTCAACATATCTTTTAAAAATATCATTTTTACCTAAAAGTACACATCCTCGGAAATTTCCATTGTTGGAATCATTCTCCTAGAAAACAATATAATAAATGTCTCCCATTTGCCAAATTCAATCACAGTTTATTATTGATTATTTCTTTTTTTATTGAAGTTTAATTAATTTACAATATTATATTAGTTTCAGGTGTACAAAATGGTGACAATAATTTTATAGATTATAATCCATTTAAAGTTACTATAGAACAATGACTATTTCGCTGTGCTCTACTATATATCTTTGTAGCTTACCTATTTTATACACAGTAGTTTGTATCTCTTAATCCCCTACCCCTATCTTGCCCCTTTCCCCATTGTTCTCCCCTCAGGTAACAAGTAGTTTGCTCTCTATATCTGTGAGTCTATTTCTGTTTTGTATATATATTCATTTGTCTTATTTTTTTAGATTCCACATATAAGTGATAACATACAGCATTTGTCTCTGACTAATTTCACTTAACCTAATACTCCCTAGACCCATCCGTATTGTTAAAAATGACAAAATTCACTTCTTATGGCTGAGTAATATTCCATTGGGGTGTGTGTGTGTGTGTGTACATATGACATCCCATTCATCTGTTGATGGACACTTAGTTTGCCTCCATATCTTGACTTTTGTAAATAATGCTGCTATGAACACTGGGGTACATGTAATTTTTTGAAGTAGTGGTTTTGTTTTCTTTGAATACGTACCCAGGAGTGAAATTGCTGGATCATATGGTAGTTCTATTTTTATTTTGAGGAAACTCCATACTGTTTTCCATAGTGATTGCACCAGTTTACATTCCTATATTATTTATCCTTTCTTCACTACACCTTTTGCAGTTAGCACATCATTATTTTACTAGTTGACAATTCAAATAATCCCTGACTTGATCCTCTTCCACTTCTCCCCTGTTACAGAATATCTATTCATTACAACTGCAATAATTTTACCAAGTAATATATTTCTTGTTATAGATAGTATAATTTTGTTTATCAGATAAAGAAAAAATTATAAAGTAGACTGATTAGTGGACCCAACTTCCTTGTATCTTGCTGATACCTAATTCTAACCCATTGTTTCCATTCTTAAGGTCACTTTACAGTCCAGATTATCTCAAAACATCTTGTTCAAGTTTTCAGCAGCTCTAAAATAAAAATTTAAAAAAAGCACATGGAGTAAGATAGAAAAATATATACACTACTCAGTTGAGTCAGTTCTCTTTGGGAAACTTTCTAAGAAATCTCAGAGAATATATCTGCTTTTATCCCACTGGTCACAACTAATTGTGAAAGATTCAAGGGAATAAAATTTTTTAATCAGACAATCACTGCCCTGAGTAAAATTAGAGTTCTTTTCATCAAATTGAATGACAAATGTGTATCAAGCATAGTCAGCAATCTCTTCCTTTTGCATATTAAATAGTATTACATATTAAGGTAAATATATTAAACAGTTTACATTATGTATTTTGTATTATATATTATGCATTGTGTGAATGTGAACTATACCAGGTATTAATATTATATCACAAATTATAATTTTATTCATTAAACAAACATTTGTTGGCTACCTACTCTGTTTTGGCCCTAGACTAAGCACTGAAAAGCAAAAATCAGACTCAGTTCCTATTCTCAGGGAACATATATTCTAGTGAGAGAAATATTTAATCCAATAAACATACCAATAAGTATTCAAGTATAAATTAAGGAATAATCATCTATGAGAGCATATAAGTAAGACATATGACAAATTGGGGAGAGAATCATCTGAATATTCACTGTGAAACTGGCACTTGATCTGAGATCTGAAAGACGACAGATGTTAAGTGTTGGGAATGTTTTAGATAGAGAGAACACAGTGGGCACAAACCCTATGGAGAGAGGGAGAAACAATATGATCGGTGAGCCTCGAGTACAAGGGCTAAGGGCAGCAAGGTAAAGGAGGCTGGATGCTAGATCCTAACAGACCCTAAAAGGCCTTTTCAGAAGTGTTAAGGGATTATATAATCACTTTATAGGTACTAAGTGTTACCACTCACCTGCATCATACTTTGTCATTATTTTTATAATTCCACACACAGAATGCTTTTCTTGTCTCCACATCCACTGCACTTCTTGCCCTACTCTATATCCTCTGCAGACCTCACCTATCTAAATCACATACGTCCTTTGATGCAGCATGTGTAGAACCTTTACGGTGTCTTTCCTGACATCAACTGCATGCCCTCAGTCATGGTTACCAAAATACTTTATCACAGACTGTACATATTTCTACTTTGGTTCTTTCCTCTTTACTTTGTATTTCTGTTTTTATGTTTGCCTCCTCCACTAGATTTGGAGTTCCTTGAAGACAGGAAGATGATTTACTGCCGTTTATTTTCCTTGCACCCAAAAAAAGGCTTGGCACATATAATGACTCAATAAGTAGTTAGTGAATGAATGAATATTGGTCATATTGATGTTTTGTAAATCTAGTTTTAGCATATTACATTCGTGTACCAATCTGTCGGTGACTTTGAAATTTCTTAGGAAAAAAATGACATAAAATTGTACTTTTAAGCTTTTAAGTGCAGTATCCTGGCTTAAGAACACCATTGGGATAGTATGATGAAAGTGTTTTGACATAACTACTGAATCTCTGTAGCACTAGTGAAGGCAAATTATCTTAGAAGCTGAATTGTTAGGAATTTCTGCTGAAGATGCTTTCTATTAATAAACAATTTATTTATTAACCCTCTTGTTTATTAAAAGCTATGTGCCCCTCAGACTATCTGAACTGAAGGAATTGTTCTTATCTGCAGTGTATGTGTGCTGTAAAAACATATTCATTGAAAATCAAGATGATGGCAAATAAAGAATTATTTGGGGTTATGGTTAATGTGTTCACTTGGAAGAAATTCAAATATATACATTTTGCTATAATTTCTATCTGCTCACAATAGTATTTAAAAGGGTTTTGGACCCAATTCCACTGTTGGGGGGAGGTCCCCCACACCACCAAGCAAGTCTTCATGACATCACCTATGTGTCTACAATATAACTCAATTCTCACACTATCTACCCAGAGATAGCACCAGATTCCACAGGTTAAGGGTTCAGTTCTATAAGACCATCTCCCCACCTACTTCAGGTGCCAGTCACAGGCCAAGGTTGTTACCTGTGCTTCTGACCCACTCAGTACAGGCTGAAGGTTCCCATGACCCCTGGACTTCAGATGTCAGTCATTAGGCCAAATTGCTACCCATACGTCTGATTGACTGACTTCCTTCTCAGGTTCAATTAATTTTGCAGAGCTCACAAAACTCAGAGAAACATTTTGCTTACTAGATCACTGGTATATTATAAAAGGATAGACTCAGGAATAGCCAGAGGGCACAGGGGAAGCTATGGGGAAATGGCGATGAGCTTCTGTGCTCTCTCCAGGTGCACTGCTTTCTCCACAAGTTCACCAACCCAGAAGCTCTCCAAATCCCTTTGTACTGGATTTTTTTAAAAAATATTTATTTATTTGAAGGGGTGAAGGGGAAGCTGAGATGAAGTGAGAGAGTAGCATAGACATATATATACTACCAACTGTAAAATAGATAGCCAGTGGGAAGTTGCTGTATAACAAAGGGAGTCCAACTCGAGGATGGAAGATGCCTTAGAGGACTGGGGCAGGGATGGTGGGGGGGACTCAATGGGGGGGAGTCAAGGAAGGGAGGGAATACGGGGATATGTGTATAAAAACAGATGATTGAACCTGGTGTACCCACCCCAAAAAAAAATTAAAGAAATTACATTAGCCTTAAAAAAAAAAAAAAAAAGGGAATTCAACTTGAGGATGGATGATGCCTTAGAGGACTGGGATGGGGAGGGTGGTGGGGAGTCGAGGGAGGGAGGGAATACAGGAATATGTGTATAAATACAGATGATTGAACTTGGTGTACCTCAAAAAAATAATAAATTAAAAAAAATTATTTATTTGGCTGCATCTCAGTTGTAGGATCTTCATTGCCACATGCAGGATCAGCATGTGGGATCTAGTTCCCTGGCCAGGGATTGAACCAGGGCCCCCTGCCTTGAGAGTTCAGAGTTTTAGCCACCAGACCACCAGGGAAGTCCCTGTTTTGGACTTTTACTGAGGCTTTATCACAGTGGCACTGAATTCGATCGCTAGCCCCTTTCCTCTCTCTGAGGTCAGGGGTGAGAACGAAAATTCCAACTCTCTAATCACAAGGTTCACTCCATTGTCAACCAGCCCCCCAGCCTTAGGTGTTTTCCAAGAGTTACCTCATTAACATAACAAAAGACACTTTTATTACTCTCAAAACTTAGGAAATTCTGGTGGATTTGAGGGCTATGGGTCAGACACCATGGATGAAGACCAAGCATATATGAGAAATTTAATTTGGTCATCTGAATAGTCATATATATATGCATATGGACACATATTTATAACAAAAATATCACATATTAAAGTCTCACTCTAAACATGTTTTTTACTATCACTATGAAGTATGAAGGATGGGGTGTCTGAGAAGGTGTATATCTCTGCTTCCTTCACTCCCACAACCTGAAGAATTCTGTATTTTCCTTCTTCTGGAGTGCTCAGGCTATTCTTTCTTCCAATTCTTTCACTTTTTCTTAAGTTCCTGGATTGTTTTGCAAAATTGCACTGCTAAGATATCTTGACCCTGTGACTCTCTCTGAAGACTGAAATTGTTTCATAGGTTCAGCAGATAGATGTATATAACAACAAATTCGTGAGGAGCACAGGTGGTCTAGAACAGAGAAGGGGGCAGAAGGAGAAAGAACAGTAACTTTTATCAGGAGACATTCTCATTTACATTAAACAAATTTATCTTCTCTGCAACCCTAAAGAATAAGAGAGACAAGTATTATTGTCTCCACTTTACTTATCTGGAAAATGGGGATTTAATAATGCCAGTCATATGATTATTGTGCATTTAAATGATACAAGCATGCAAATTGTTTAAAGCATTTCCCAAAAGATAGTAAGTGCCTACTGTGTGTTAGCTATTATTATTATATTTCCCATTCCAAGGAAATGTCTTAAGGCTAAGAAATGTTTATTAATTTGTCTAAAGTAATAGAGGTTCAAGCGAGGATTCAAATTAATGCCTTCTGGCTCCAAACATGCTGTCTGCGTTACATTTCTTAAAAGAGATTGCCTTTTCTTAAAAAGGCTTTTGAAGTCACCTGCTTTTAAAATCAGACTCACTAATGATTTTAATGGGCAGAACTGCCCATGAGTTGGAGGAGTGTGGCTGGCAACATGTATATCTGATCAGGACAATGCAGGGGAGACTGACTCTAAGAAAAATAGATTTCAGCAATCAATGTTAATTGGAGTGAAAATAATTTAGTTTGGACTGCATTTCAATGCTTAAAATATCAGGATTTTACTTTAATTAAAGCATCAGTTTAGCTATGAACTATGATATTATGTTTCTCCAAAAAAAAGGACAGACAGCCTCTTTGAAAAAATATAGATAGCATGAGTCATTAAATTCCAGTGATAGAGAGGATAAAATATAGTTATCCATGCTAGAGAGACAGGGATGAGCATGATATTAACAGGATGTAATAAAGAATAGATAAAGGCTTATAAAGCTCTGTCAGAATCAGAAGTTATTTTTAGCTCATAAACTGTGATTGTATTGTTATGTGAAAAAAAAATGTGTGCTTATATTCTTTTTCTTTTTAAAAAGTGATCCCAATATACTCTTACATTGTAATGTGCCTGATGGAAAAGCACTCATTTAAAAGCAAATGGTAAGCATTTCATTTCTATGGGAAATATAAAAAATGAGAGAGGGGTGAGTTTTGGCAACAGCTAAATGGGAAATTGTTCAGTTAGCTCTTATTATCATGTCAAACATTGTATATCAGAAAAGATGCAGTTCTTAGACAAGAGATGTTAGAGTATGTGGTGGGACTAATGAGTGAGCACCTCCAATTCAGGTGAGGACTGTGTTAATCAGCATTACTACAGGGTATGATGTTTCTCTCTGTACAACATTTGAAAGTGGGCTTTGAAAAAAATTCCTATTATGATAGTGTTAAAATAACTGCCATGCAACTGCTTAAAAAGATTTAAGAGTTTTTTGTTCTTCTCTTTAATAAATAAGAAGTTATGTACTTGGAGAAAATCCCCTACAATCCTATCTTTAATGCATTCTAATGTAGAATTTATTAAATGTAAATGTATCAATATAATAAAATTCAAAAATTAATTGTATAAATATGAACTTTAATTAAACACAACTCTTGTCATTTACAATTCAATTTGATATATATGACTGATTATTTTGAGTACATTTATAAAGATTCTTAGGTTTATAAAGATATTTATTTTGATACATTCTTTGGTTTGTTTTGATCCTGTAAAAGCAACAAGAAAAAGATAACCACCTCAGAGCAGTCAGCTGTATAGGATGTGGATTATCAAGTCAATGAATTTTGGTCAGGGTCTGGGACCTCACTGCTTCTCTCAGGGGATTTAGTGTTTTGAAACCACACTTGCAATTAGGCTGAGACTTTGCTTAGTTTTTCAAAGTTATGCTTGCTAAATCAGAGACTTTTTAATCCCCCATGACTTTCACATAGGTTTTATTAAATGGAAACACTTTATCTCCTCCTTAAACCATGAATTCTTTCAGACCAGATAGGTCAGTATTATACCACCTACAGTGCTGTCATAATGATCCTTTCATTTTGTTTTGTTAGCATTACTGAAAACTGTGTGTGCCTACCTTCCATTTTATTATAGTTTGAGGAGCCATATAAAGAATTATCTTTCAGATGATACAGGCTTTATTCCTTGTGGTCAGGTTTTCATTTTAGAGTATTTGGATAAATTATTGTGTAAAATGTAGCTTTGAATGCTCCTTCTATCTGTGGTTTCACAACAATGCCAATTAGCTATTTGACTTCTAACTGGGTTATAAAGTGTGATTATGGTTCTTTCTATTCTTCGTAGTGATTTCTACTTTTTTATTTGTTTTTTTCATGAGGCTATTTGGCTAACTCAGCATTCCCTGTGCTTATTACTTTTTCTGCTTCAAAAAATGATTTATTTGGGTAAAGTTTGTAATATAAGTTAGTGTATTCTTGGTAATGGGCAATATGCAACTCTGTTTCCAAGAAATAGACTGAGGTACAGATTTGGGTTCAGAAATTCACTGGCAAGTGACCTCAGTATCAATATACGTGAGGAGGAGTTACAAATAGGATTGGGCAAAGAGAATTTGGGGTGCAAAGTAATCACAACAAAGCCTCAGCCAATCCCACAGGGAGTCTCGAGGCTTTGATGGTTCAGTGTTTTCTGGAAATGGGGCACCACATCCACTAGCCACTGAAGGTAAACTGACCCTAGAATTAGATGTAAGCATAGAAAAAAAGAATTGCTTCAACAAAGGTTAATTACAAGAAAAGGACTCAGCTGAGAGGTGCAGGCAACTGACATTTCCAAGGGGAATGTATGCTTCAGTCCTGAAAGCTGATTTAAATTTAACAATGTAGTATGAGATACATTCATTAAGTAATTGTGGAATGAAAAGATTTAAACTTTTGTGCAGCAATATTTTAAATTTATTTTTAAAATAATAAAGATGATGGGGGTTTTCATAAAGATGATAATTTGAATACATCTTACTGAGATCTATCAACTTTCAGCTGGAGCAATTTAGCCACTAGATCAGAGATGGCTGGTTGTCTTGTAAAGAACTTTGGAGATTAGAAATTTGGACCATACCTTCCTCCTACTTGCAGATGCAGCTACAGATAGCAGTTTTTTGGGGGGAGGGGGGTTGAGAAGATGATAAATAACCTGAGGATTTAGAGGACTCTCATGTCTCCAAGGGTCCTTGGAGCTAAGATCTCTGGTGGCATTGCTGCCCAGAAGTCATCTTAAAGTAGACATATGGTATGACTTAGCTGACAAATAAGAGTTCTCCGTGCATAGCGAGGTGAACTGCTCTGTTTTGCTTGCTGTTTATCACTGTAACAGACTGAAAAACAATTATTTTAAAGCTGGATAATGTTGATAGACAAGGGGTTAAAATCAATAATATAGCAAGAATACAATGTGGTGATAAAATGACTTAATGGAAAACCACATTAGATATATAAAAAGAATATTCATAGAAGAGAGAACAAAAATAAGCTTTGCAAACAAATTCCAAAATACTAGATTTCCCTTCACTAGAATTCAGGAAAAATGAAAAATAAAGCACTAATGATATGGTATATTTTGCCATATTGGATTGGGAAAAAAAAATCAAAAACCTTTAACATGGAGGAGCACAGTGAACATGCAGCCACCATTTCTGCCAATGTTGCATATAAATTCTTTCATAAAAGTGATTAAAATATTAGTTTATAAACCTCATTATTTCACAAATCCACTAACATTCAAAAATTTATATATATATATACCCATGATAACCTAACAAAATAACTTACATAATATACTTGCCTTATACTATGGATTACTGGGGTTATTGAATTTATCCTACATTATGATATATTACATCATTGGTAAGCATACTGTGATGTCCTTATTTGACAAAAGAGGCTTAATTTCCTATCAATTGAAATATCCAATGACTGAAAAACAGGGATAAAATTTTCTGTAAAGTGGTATATTTTTTCTGTTATTAAAATGTGTATCATAAAATATTTCATAAAGTCAATCAAAAATACTCATTCAGGGCTTCCCATGAGGCACAACTACTGAGCCCTCGTGCTGCAACTACTGAAGCCTGTGTGCCTAGAGCCTGTGCTCCACAACAAGAGAAGCCACCGCAATGAGAAGCCTGTGCACCACAATGAAGAGTAGCTTCCACTCGCCACAACTAGAGAAAGCCTGCATACAGCAACAAAGACCCAACACAGCCAATAAATAAATAAATAAATTTATAAAATAAATAAATAAATAAATTTAAAAAATAAAATAAAAATGCTCATTCACATTAATGTCAATGATTACATTTTAGAAAATATTTTAGTAAGTATCAACAAAATATGGATCATTTATCAATTTTTCTCATATTTATACATCCAGACACTTAACACAGGAATTTTGTTCAGATATTTTGACAAAGTTCTATTTTTATTTTTTGTTAAGACTGCTGATGTTGTCAAGGTTGTTCATTTTCCAAAAACGGATAAATTTTAGCAGTAGTTAGCAGTTGGTGATATAAGTCAAGAACACTGAGGTTTTTTATCACATTCAGAATATTTAATTTCCCCTCCATCTGATAATAATTTTGCATGAAAAAAATAACACAAAACTATGTCAATTTGAAATAGCCACCCACACACCTTATGGAATTAAAATATTGTGTGGGATTCAAATCATGAGTATGTTCTGTAAGCATGATCTCAAAAGCATATTTTTCTAAAAAAATTTATAATAATGACAGTTGTTTGAACCAAATGATCTGATATTTTAACGTCAGGAACTTGCTCAATAGGCTCTGGATCTTGGTTTATAGTGTTAACTAGAGCATTTGGATTCCAAGGACATAAAGTTTCATGGTAGTAAAATATAGTAACACAGAATTTCAGAATGAAGAGGGAACAGAAAGTCCATTAAAAGCAATCACTTTTTTAGCATTGCACTGAGGATTTTGTTTAGGTGCATATTTTTGTTGTAGATGGAAAGGCTTTGTTCACTCCCAATTTAAACAGTACTTCACTAGCATATGGACACAATCTGAGCTATAGGGTAAACATTTTCAGGATGCTTCTGAGAGCTAGCTTTAATATCTGAACAGATTTGGCTCCATACAAATGGAATATAAAGCATGATTCACAATTTTACATAACTCATTATGACACTTAAAACATGCTAAAAATAAATTCGAAAACTCCTTTCTCTCTTGCCATCCATTAAATGGGTAAAGTTGTTTACTGCCCATATATGAGCCACTTGGTGCAGTTTTCAGGATAATTTTTCTATTCAAAAGCCCTTGAGGACTAACTGTTCCTTGTATATGTAGTTTAAAAGTAAAGGCAAGGGAGTAGTATTTTTATAAACATGTTCCATATTTTTCTCATTAGGATAATTCTCATACACAAAATAATACTACAAGATAAAGTAAAAAGCAAGGATTTCATTAACTGAAAATAAATGCGTAAAATTAACAGCAAAATGTTATATAGTTATTTAAACTTGTACATCAATCCTGTTCTTCCAGTATCCTTATTAAAATTTAATTCACCAGATTTATACTCTAACAACAAAAGAGGATTTATAATTGTTAAAATATATTGATTACAACCTTCAGACATTTTAAAATTTGTGATTTAAATCACTGTTTTGGGGAATCATTGAACTATTAGGGGACAAATTTTTACTTGGTATTTTATAGGTCCCTCGTACTACATATGTTATATGACACCCACCCACATTCAGATCCTGAAATATATCATTGTGGATACATGGCATATAGATGAGGAATGCTCAAATAATCAAAGGAGAGAAAACAATAAAAGATAATTACACATTAACTGAAGCAAATGTTTAAAGAGTACTAAAAAAGTAAAGATTCAGATTCTACTTATAAAGAGTTGGTTTAGTATAATAAAATACCCACCACCTATATTCATGGTTAAGAAGTCTTGAGAGGTCATGTTAGAGCCAACACTATCAATTACTGGTAACTTTAAAAATATATTTTTGTTTGTATGTTTGTTTTACTATAAATTTGGTAATTTACTCTTTGCTTTACCTATTTAAGTAAGTCTTTAAATTGACTTTGGTTTCTTGGTTTATTATGGCTTAGTTCTTGAGTTGAAGGAAATTACTCAATTGTGCCAGCTATAAAATATCATCAACATATCAGTCCGTTAATAGAAATAAACATATCTGTATATTTATCCAATTGCTTGTTACTATTGTGGAATCATTTTGTCTGAGGAAAACACATAGTAGATGGTTGATGAATTCTCTGCCTTGGAAGAATAGGTATAGGTAGCTTCAGATGCTGGATTGTCTGCTGTTGAACCACAAATTATGTTCAATTCAGCTGACATTCATTAAGCAGTTACCATATGCCAAGACATTATGTAGAGGTTATATGATAAACATGAGGAAGATGTGGATATTGGTTTTGTATACTTCACAAACCTTGTAGGCTACACGAATATGTAAACAATTAATTAAAATACTTTGCTATAAATGGAGTCTACATGGGAGGCTCTCCACTTGCAGTTAAGAGCCTAGTATCCCAGAGTTCAAATCCAAGCTCTACCACTTACTGGCTGTATGACATTAGCAGAGTCATTTATAGTATCACAACCTCAGAAAAATAATAAAAATGTTCTCAAAGAGATGTTGTGAGAACTAAATTAGACAATCACATGTAAAGTTTTAAGCTCAGTGACTGATATACCCAGGGATACTGGGATGCGTAATTTCCAAACATTTGAGGATTATCTAATCATCTTTATGTTACTGATTTCTTGTTTTCTGTTATCATAAGTCATTTAAATCCATTGAGCAAATAAAGTTTATATTATGGAAATTCTTTGAAATGAAAACCATGTGTATTCTGCAGTTATTTCACAATGACTATACACACAAACACACACAAAAATACACGTACATGTACGTAATTAACTCAAGGTAGTTAACTGTGCTCTTCAAACCTGTATCTTATTTTTCTGCTCTTTCAAGCACTGAACAATTTGTATTAAACACTTGATTGTATGTCTATTTTGGTTCTGTCAATTTTTATTTTGTTTTTCATATTTTGGAGATATGTTAGTAGGTACATCAAATTTTACTGGTGCAGAGGTAAGCATTGTCCAGTTTAACATCCACATACCAGAGGCCCAAGTATGGTATTGAATTACTCTCGTAAGAAGACTATATTACATCATAATTTACATTAATCTACTTTGATATCTGAGATACTTTCACATTTGCTCCTGACAAACAGAGGAATAAAAGAGAAATGTAGCATGTATTGTCACTTCTGTGCCTTTCAAAATTTTAAGTGTAGTGCTATTCTCCGTTATTCCCTGAGGGATATTGCACTGTTTATTGGTAAATTATTTGGCAAAGAGGAGAAACTCAATTTTCTTCCACTTTTCTGTTCTTACCTTAATAGCATTCTCTCCATGTGTCAGAGTCAAAGTAAAGATTCAATTTCTTATGATAGCTATTCTAACTATACATTCAGAAATTGGGGAAATATCTTGCTCTCATAGTCTCCCTAAGTCATGCTGAAACCCAATCCTAGTTAAAGGCTGGGAACAGTGAGGTGTAGGAATGTGAAATACAAGAGAAAACTGGCTTTCCCTTTTGAGTAACGATCTTGGAGAGGGGATGAACTGTCACCTTACTTAATGGAAGAGGAGTTGCTTTCACAGAAATGAGGAGGGGCTGTATCTTTGGCAAGTACACATCCTCTGAAACCTATACTTTCCTGATAAATACACCAAATTGTACATAAGGAACATAGAACTAAATTTGTACATAAGGGACATAGAACTGAATTTAACTGATATAATGCTGAATATCTTTGGTAAGAAATTAGAGAGATTCTCAGATTAGGATACTTTCTCTCACTCAAGCATGAGTTTCTTCAAGGAAGACATGATGCTGTTCACTCTTTTATTTTCAGTGCTTAATATAGAGTAATGCATATAATACTAAATATTTATGAAAAGAATAAATGAATGTTATGGCTCAAACATTTTTGTCAAACACCATTTTATTTTTGTTCTAACAAATATAATGTAGTTTCCAAGTGAAAACAGGTTTCAGGTTCCAAACAAACATTTTAAAATGGACATTTAAACACAACCTATGAAAAAAGTTGGGAAGAAATTCATAATTAAGACCTTGAGGATTTTAATTAAAAACCCAATTATTACCCGATGAACACTATAAATTCCAGTCCAGAAAAATGCATTCTAGTTGTCTGAGTTATTTTTAAAATATAGATTAAACATGCATTTTTAACACATAATAACTTTCAATTTTAAATTTATTATATCCAGAAATTACAATATACATAATTAAGTTTAAATTTTGCACCAGCAATCTTTTAATGAAATTGAGATATATTAGTAGAGTAAGTCTATTAGGTGATTTGCATATAACCTCCTAGACATATTAAAATGTAAGTGATGGAGTTTCCTTTGCTTCTATCTAAAATTCTCCCCTTGAGGCCTAGCTTGAAAATAATATGTCTGAAGCTATTGGCAAACTACTTTTGTCAGAGAGAGAGCAGGAAAAAAAGTTACTCCAGCAGGATGAAAATCACTAGGCAAGAAATAATTGCTCCTGAAAAGTATTTTCTTTTTTTTAGCTTGTACATAGTAATTTGAGGCCATACCAGAATTATTTTGAATGGAATGCCTCCATACATTACCTTATGGCAAAGACAATCTTTGACAACATGATTCTCCATAGAGATAAAATAAATATTATCTCTATTTCCTATAGCCAGAACCTCTGCACTTAATTTGTTTACTTCAAAAATTTGGTTCAGAGTGCATTTTAAGGTTCTACTAATTTTTATTTCCCTGGAAAGGCATTTAGAAAAAAAAATTACCCCTAAATAGTTGCATGTGTTTATCTATAGATCAGGTAATCAATGAACCAACTCAGGAGGCAGAGATTTCAAAATTGAACTGGGTTCAAAGATCTGTAACAACACACTAACACTTACTTTTCTAATGTTTCTGGAACTTTAATAACATACTTTTTAGGTTCTACAAAATTTATACTACTTTTATTTTTCTTGTTGACAAAAGGTTTTGAATTCACATTCATTTAATTTATTACTTGCATAATAGATTTCCAAAATGTTATAAAAAGTTAGTGCTATTAAAGGCATTATAGAATTAATTTTATTCAATTTTCTCCATTTACAGATGAGAAATCCAAGATCCAGTCAGTCTTCAGGACTTGACAAAATATGGTCTGGGAGGGCTGAGGATTAAACTATGGTTTCTTGATTTTAGGAATCATGTCTGGATTCTTTAGGCATCAAGTTACAGATCATAAAATTTAGAAATTATTTCCTGATTCCACAAACGACACTAAGTACACTATAGCTGTGTGATCTTTATGCACTGATGTGTCTGCTACTCTCAAAGTCGTTGCTTAATTATTCATTTTTAATCAAAATTTTATAAACTTGTAGAGCTGAAACTATGATTACTTTTTATATTATCTTATTCAGAGTGCCATAAACCCATTCACAAAATAGGAGTTTGGTAAATATTTTTTAAGTGAATACATTCAAGAGGCAATGAAAAAAATCATATAAGTCCTCATGTATAATTACATGCAAAATGTGAAACAACTAAAATATCTTTCAGCTGAGGAATGTCTAAACAAACTGTGGTACACCCATGTAATAGAACACTACTCTACAATAAAATGGAAAAAATAATATAACACAAAATATGAATGAAGTACAAATGCTTTAATGTAAGTAAAATAATCCAGATATAAAAGGTGACATGTTATATGATGTCTCATAACATTTCTTGAAAAGGCAAAATTGTAAGAACAGAAAACAGATCAATGGTTTTTACAGGCTGGTAGTGGAGGTGGTAGCTGACTAAGAAAAAGCAAGGGGAAATTTTTAGATGTGACAATTTTATATCTTGATTATGGTGGCAATTACGCTACTTTATTCATTTCTCAAATGTTGTAGAACTGTACAAACAAAAAAAGAATGAATATACTCTATGAGCATTATAACCTCAGTGAAGGAAGTTTAAAGCAAAGAAAACATCTTTGTTATTTTACAAGGTTGATCTTAGAGGTCATAGTAAAAAGTTTATTCAAGAATTACACTGATTATTAACTACAAAATTTAAGTTAAATTGATATTTACCATGTGTTTGTAATTTATTTTTTTGTTTTGATGGTATATCATTCAAATGTTTAGAAGAGATCCAGAAGGGGATACATGTTAAGAGATTTACTCCATGGAGAGCAGGCAGTCATAGGCTGAAGATGCTGTTTATTCTGTATCAGGGAAGCCTCACCTCTTAAGGGTTTTCAACTGGAGGAATCAGGCCCACCAGATAACCTAAATAATCTCCCTTACTTAACATCAACTGAGTATGGATTCTAATCACATTGGCAAGATATCATCACATCAACACCTAGGTTAGTGTTTGGATAACTGAGAAAGATAGACTAGCCTAATTGAAACATTCAAATGCTATCACAGGTTTAGTACTCCTTTGATATTGATGTAATGATTAAAATAACAACTCTACATTCAGGAAAAAAATTCTCATTTCTTTAATGCAATTTTTTTCTAGTTTTAGGAAAAAATCCCAGAATTGTATTATTTTTCACAGTTCTAATCCATCATGTGCTGAGATTCAGTTTAGATGCAGTCACACTTTTCATGTTAGATATTTCCCAAAATCATTTAACCACAAATAATGCTTTATCTTAATTTACTCTCTACTAAACATTGGCCTAATTTGCTACAAGATACTTTCAGAATCATATCTATTATAGCCTTAGAGAAAGTCCCTAGTTTCATTAAAATGCAAAAGAAGCAGAATTTAACAATTTTTATTTGTATCCTTATACTCACATGTAATATTCAAGGGTTATATTTTGTTATTATGAAACACCAGTACTTATGACTTCTAAACAAACACAAAAGAGCTTCAATCTTATTTTACTAAGGGTTTATGCTAGAAAGTTTCTTCTTTTAGAACTCCATTTCAGACATGTTTTTCCACTCCTAGGGCTGCGAGGCCAAGGAATTTGTGAAAGATTACAACTTCTGTTAAATACATCTAAAATAATAAAGAAATATGGTCATTCTGCAAGAGGAACGTATCTTGTGTACAAACAGTTCTGTAAATTTTTAATATCATGACTATTAGTTTAAAGAGACCATTCTTTAGACCTAAAAATTGCTTTATTACATTTTTAAAAGATTAACATATAGGTTAAGTAAAAACATAAAAAGAAAATTAAATAAACTATAAAATACATACAAGTTTATAAAAGCCATATAATTCCTAATTTTTTCTGACAGCTTGGATATGAAGGTACTGAAAGAGTGCTCCTTCCCTAGATTTTGTCAATAATAAGGAACAAGATATAACTAAAAGACAAATAAGTCACCTCTCTTTATTAAGTTGAAAAAGCTCAAAAATTGAGTCTTTTTGAAATGCACCAAAATACTGGGAAAAGAGTGTCTTGTTCTTGTTCTTTTTCTTGTTCTTGTCATTAAACTATTTACTTTCATTCCTTAGCAGATAAAATTCAGGGTTTTTACCATATTTTTGTAGAAAGCAAAAAGTTTAAGACCTCTACTAGTGGTCTCAGATGGGAGCACTTTTTCATAATAGGGCAAATGAGGAGCATCTCAACTGGAATGTCACTGGGTATAGTATCTTATGCCTCTGATGTGTTGTACTGGGACAAAGAACATTTTAAGGAAAAAAAAAATTATTTTACCTGTTTAAGATTATGTTATTGAATTGAATGGCTAACAAAATATTTGATCAAAAAGCTTTCAAGAGGAATACCTGGCAAAAAGCAAACGGTAATGTGGATGTATATTTTTACTTTCTAAAAGCATGATTCTAAACTAATTCTGTATATCCCACTCTCTTCTAGAGTAAAAACAATAATACAGATTTTCAGAAAGGGATGTTAGAAGGTATTTCAAAATACTTAAAAAACTTCACCTGAAAATAATCTCCTCTCAAAAACTTTTCTGTTTTGATTTTGCAAACTAATAGCTGCAAAATTTTTGTCAAAGGGTCCTTAATAACAAAGGAGAATAAAGTACATACTGAGGATCTGAAGAGCACAACTCAAAGCAAACAGTTTACCCAGGCTCATGTCTTATTTTTAATGTTTAATTTTTGCATTCCTTCAGTATGTAATATTTATCATGTTTTACTAAGGAAATTTTTACTAAACCTTTCAGTATAACTAATACTCAAGGAAGATGTGCCACTTTCAACCAGTGGCTTTTCATATCCCTGGAGGTATTTGAGGCCTTATTAGAAAAATAAAAACAAAACAAAAAAACAAACAAAAAGTTTTGTGAGTTTTGTTTAATTTTTTCTGTGTGATTTCTTTGCACATAAATTTTTTTATGTATAATTATGTGCTTTTGATAATTAGACATCAGAAATTCTCATTGTTCCAGAATGGCTATTACCTAAAAATTAAGTCAAAAAAATTTAAAAGTCAACAAAAATAAGTACTGTGACAGCTGTTCTTGTTCCTCCAAATAGTCCTGCCATGCCCCAACTCATCTCATACACACAATACATATACCTTAGCCACTCAAGTAAAATGGTATTAAATCTTAAAAAAAAAAAATAACAGATTTCTTGCTTCATTTCCAATGAGTAAAGAGTGTGGAAGTTGATGCATCCATCTTTACAAAAGGTTAAGCTAAAAAAAAAAAATCTGACTTTTCTTGGACCCATCAGAGAAATGAGGCTGCAGGGTAAATCATCACCCTGAAAACTGGGGAGAGAGATGCATTCAGAGAGTCACAGCTGAGATCTGCTTAACTTTGAGAAAAAGCCACTCAAGCTGTAAACTGACAGGAACATATAAATGGTAATTGTCGTAAACCACTGAAGAGTGGCAGAATAGACTAGCTTAAGAATGAGAAACTCCCAAGGGACTGCAGTCTTTGGTGGGCCCTCAAACATTTGTGGGCCTTATCTTCAATAACCCTAATAGTTTCCCATGATGAAAATCTGAGAAAGAGTTCCTTGTTGAACGTGCATGGGGAGAAAATGAGTAATAATTATGAAATATACCCAGAGACTTCTCTATAACAAAAGCCCACTCGCTAAGCAAAAATAATTTACTAGAGAAGAGTACATTTCTCATGTCACCTCCGTCTACCTTTCTAATGTCACATAAGGGGCAGGGAATAGTCCACAAGGGTTAGTGTTTTAGGAAAATAAATTCAGAACACTGTTGCCTAGTAGAGGAGTGGGGGGAAAAGAAAATAAACCTATATCACTGGAGAGACATTTGTAAGGATCAGAATGCTGAGTCATGGGTCTACTAAAAGATGGAGATGCAATTAAAACCTTATAGTCTCTTCCTCCTGTGCATCTTACCACTATACCAACAGTGAGTGCTCTAGAGCAAGAACAAGAGATTATAGCTAAAAGACCTTCAAGATACAGACTTTCTTTGAGGAGGAATACTTAGGGAAGCCTAAAATGAGGAGGGCGATAAAACCAAGAGCGCTAGAGGAATAGTGTCTCCCTGGGCACCCATAGCTACAGCAAACATTAAACAATCCAACTCAGCATAATTAACATAAATATTCATGCTAGAGACCTATTTACTTCAAGTCCTATTACCTGATATTACCTATTACTGGATGTTACAACATGTCTAGGTTTTAACAACAACAACAAAATCAAAAGGCATGCCCAAAAGGCAAGGGGGAAAATGTATTCTCAAGAAACAAAGTAATCATCCAAAACATATTTAAATTTGACACAGATGTTGAAATTAACCAGCAGGGCATTTAAAATAACTATAATATCACCACAGCAAACTAAAATGCATATAGAAAAAAAAGAATGAAAAAGTATATAAAACATCCAAGAACTGTAGGATAGATCTAATTGAAACACCAAACGAGAACAAAAAGAGAACATAAGAAATATTTGAAGTAATAATGACTGAAAACTTTCCCAAATTAATGACAGACACCAAACCAAACCTCAGGTGCCTGAATCTCAGAGAACACAACCAAGTAGAAAAAATACCAATAAACAAACTTAGGCATATT
This sequence comes from Hippopotamus amphibius kiboko, assembly GCF_030028045.1. Lineage (NCBI taxonomy): Eukaryota > Metazoa > Chordata > Mammalia > Artiodactyla > Hippopotamidae > Hippopotamus > Hippopotamus amphibius. Next base: position 118,069,639 of record NC_080193.1, on the reverse strand, counting down.
ATATGCAAACTTCAATAAGCCATTGACAAAAAAATTTTTGGAAGAAGTCGAGGAGGGGATTATTTATAGAGGTACAAGGGTAAGAATTATGGCAAATTCTGAAGAAAAATTTGGTAAATGAAAAGAAAACAGAGTGAAAGAAGACCACTAATATAGAACACTATACACAGTAAAATTATTCTTCAAAGTATAAAAGAGCAGTAAAAACTTTCTGAGACATACAAAACTTATGGGAATTCACTGACAGCACACCTTCCCTGCAAGAAATGGTAAGAGAGGTTTTCAGGCAGAAGAAATATGGCATAGTCAGAAATGGATCTATATAAAAAAGATTTTTACCACTGGAGTTATAATTACTGGGAAACAATTTAGAAAGACATATACTCTATATAATGAGACAAGATATAATATAATCATATAAAATGTTAGTTATGATCAGAGAAGGAAGAAAAAGAGTAAGAAAAATAAATAAGAAATAAGTAGGATATAGGAAAAATATTAACCATGATGTTGGATATTAACCCAACTATATGGAAAATAATTTTAAATATACTGTTCTAAATATGTGAATTGTAAAACAAATTATGTGGACTTGGAGGGCATTATGCTAAGTGAAATAAGTTAGACAAAGAAAGACAAATACTATATGATATCACTTATATGTGGAATCTAAAATATACAACAAACTAGTGACTATAACAAAAAAGAAACAGACTCACAGATATAGAGAACAAACTAGAGGTTATCAGTGGAGAGAGGGAAGGGGTGAGAGACAATATAGGGGTAGGGGAGTAAGAGGTACAAAGTATTGGGTATAAAATAAGCTATGAGAATATACTGTATAACACAGGCAATATAGCCAATATTTTATAAAAACTATAAATGGATTATACCCTTTAAAAATTGAGAATGACTATATTGTACACCTGTACCATATAATATTGTATAGCAACTGTACTTCAATATTAAAAAATAACTTAAAAAGAAAAACAAATTAGTGTATTAAAAAAAAGCAACACTATACTATGTGTTGTTTAGAATAAAGCTACTTTTAAGTATATAGTCTGATAGGATGAAAGTAGTGATAGAGATAACATGATAACACAAATCAAAAGAAATCTGGTATAGCTGTATTAATTTTAGACAAAATGGCCTTCAGAACAACAAAAATTATCAAGAATTTGAAAAGGGCATGACATAATGATAAAGGAATATATCCAAGGATACAGAAAACCCCTAAACATATGTGCAACTAATATCAGTGTCAAAATATGTGAGGCAACCTATTATAACTGAAGGCGAAGTAAACAAATGCATGCTTATAGTTGGAGACTTCAAAACCCCTCCTTCAATAACTGATAGATCAAGCTGACAGAAAATCAGTAAAGATACAGCAGTCTGGAACAGCAATATCAATCAACTTGAAATGAATTGACATTTATGGAATAATCCTAGCTATTTGTCCAGTTGATTTGAAAATGTATGTCCACATAAAAACCCACCTAAAAATGTTTATAACAGATTTATTTATAATTGCCAAAGACTGGAAACAACCAAAATGCCCCTGAGAGTGCATGGATAAAACAAATTGTGATACATCCGTACAATAGAATATTAGGTGAAAACTGAGAATGAACTATCAAGCTATGCAGGAACATGGATGAATCTTAAATACATCTTGCTAAGTGAAAGAAGCTAGCCTGAAAAGGCTATGCGCTCTATCATTCAATTTACCTGACATTGTGGAAAAGGTAAAACTATGGAGACAATGGTTTCCAGGGGTTTGGTGGGAGGAGAGTTGACTACATAAAGCACAGGGGATTTTTTAGGATGGTGGAGTCATTCTTAATGATCTTATTTAATAATAATGTATCAATATTTGTTCATTAATTGTTATACAAAGACCATGTAATGTAAGATTTTAATAGAAAAGAAGTTAGATGTGTGGTATATAGAAACTCTATAGTATTTTCACGATTTTTCTGTAAATTATGATCAATTTTGAAATTAGAACGTTTACTTAAAAATAAGTTTTCTGTTTGCCCATGAAAGCCGTTAGTTTTTCTCTCTTAAGATTAGAGATCAACAGGTTTGAGGAAAACAGAGGAAGCAATATAAATATGCAACTTTGAATTAGCAGTGGACTAAAGAGAGCAACATAAAGAGAAAGGATTCAGACATCCAACATCAAATGTCTATGTCTCATTCTTCTGCCAAACTGTTGTATATCTTACAGAGCTGGTCACAATTAGGTCTTGACCAAACAGCCTGAAGTTGTCATTGCAATAGAGCATAGTAATTGATATTCATAATGAGAACTCTAAATTTATTAATATGCCAAATTATATTGGAATACTCTGTTTACTAAGTCAGTGAAGTATGTAACATATTTAAAATTAATGTTTTTAAAATTTTAAGGGTATTGAAAATTAACCAGAACACTTAAATCCCTAATGATGGCAGGTAAATTATTTCTTAACTCTACGGTAAATTATGTCCTGAATTCCGTAACAGCAATTAGATTATATATAAATGATGTTTCCATTAGCAGATCTCCTAGGGATGAAGTTGTATTGTATAAAAAGTATATTCTCACTTGCTCTTTTGACACAATATATTGTTTGACTCCTAATATTAAGCTGTTTTGTATTTCTGGATAAGTAAATGGACTATTATGCACTTGTATAAGTTAAAATAATTTTCTATTGCCATTTTGCATGAATATTTTATCTTGGTATGGAAATACTATGTCAAAAACTTTTCTCTTAAGAAAACAATTTCCTAAGGATTTATGTAACATTGAAAAGGAAAACTTGAGGAAAACCTTTTTCCTCCTTCTTCTTAGAGTGATATTCACTGGAAGATGTTTGTAATGCTTTCTTTTTCATCCCGACAATTGTGAAATGTCATTCACCATTGTTTAATTGTAGGTTACTTTATTAATTTAGCCTATATCACAGGCAATCTAAATGTACTTTTTAAAATGTAATTCAAGGGTGTAAAATGGGTGCTTCCATACCTTCCTGGTCAGATTTTGTGATTCAATATTTGGTGCATTTGCTATTTTGAATCAATTTGTTCTTTATTATTCTTACTTTGTGTGTTTTAATGAGAAGCTGGAGAGGCATATTCAAGCACTCCTAATATGCCAATGAGTGTTAATTTTGTACTGCCTTGAATACCCACATTGATCTACTACTTTGTTACCCTAAAGTAGAATTTTGTAGGAAATTGGCTGACTCTTCAAAGCCCTATCTCTGGATCTTGTGTCCTGCATTAGCTCTTTTCAGGACCCAGAAGCCATCAAACCTGGCATAGATCTTCTGGCTAATGCATGACTTTTCTCTATGGCATTTGCATCCATTACATTTGCATGGAAAATGCAGGTTGGATTTCAGCTACCTCTCCTGTCCTAGCTTGAACCTTCCTCCTGCTCTATTCTGTCTACTTCTGCTTTTTATTCTGTATGTGTATGAGATCTGACCATTATTTTAGTTTTAATTTTTATCTAATTTTTATTAGAATATACTTTATGTATTCTAATAAAGTGTATTCCATTTTTAATCTTTTAAATAAACTGTATGACAACTCAGATATGTGCTATTCTAACATTCTTCGTCACTAATATCAGCAACTCTATACTGTACAATGGCGTCAACCTAAGCCACAAGACAGGTGTGTCATTACTGGTGATTTTTTTTTAGTTACTTATGTTGAAGAATTAAACTTCTTTTGATTAAAGTATTTTAATATTCACCACTACCTTTGATCCTTTGGACCATTTGCTTAGTCCTTTAGTGTATATTTCCTATAATTTTGAAAAATTTCAAAGTTTCAACATTTTCTAAAAACCTGGATACCATTTCAGTATATTGCTGCCTCAGTTTAGAAAGAGGCTACCAATTTTAAAAAGACAATAAAAATAAACAAAACAAATAATATGAACAAACAAAAATAATGACACTGTGATAAATATTTTTTGACTGAATGCTTTACTTTTAACTCATGATGAATATTCAGACCTCTTAAGACATTCAATTGCATGAGCTTTTCAATTCAGCAATAACTCCTTGATGATCCTTGTCTATTTCTTAGATCAGTGTACTTAAAAATGGGCTTTGTAGAATGCTGAGCCTTTACTTTGAGGAACTTTGGGTGCTAACTCCAAGCTTCAGCTGGCTTAGCTTATATAGCATAAGGCTTCATTTGAACCAAGTGTTTTCAGCTAAAAATAAGGCCTCTCCTATCATCCCCAAATTGGCAAATAGACAATGTAAACCAGACACTTGAAAAATTCCTCAAGTATTTATTGGAAATATGACAGATCAGTCATTTAACCTATCAGTTGTAACAGAGTTCACTTGTAAATAACATCTCTATGTTTCAGTATAACACAATCGCAAATGGGAAGATAAATAACACCCATCACACTCTACTCTATGTGTATTTCATTAGAGTGAAAACACAAGTTATTTCTATACCAAATGAGGAAGTCATATATTGTGTAGTTCATCCTATTTTACCTGAGAGCTTGGAAAATTTATACAAACTGTCAGGGATCTATCACCACTATATAACCCTTGGTTATAAACCTGTGAGGCCTTTATTGCCTTTGCATTTTTAATAACACTGTTATAACTATCAGGAAAGAACCTCAGTTCTACTCAGCAGAAAGCAGTTCCTTGTCTAGACTCCCTGATATTGAGGCATTTTTCCTTCTCTCTCCCTTCTTTCCCTCCTACCCCACAATCATTCTAATGTTCATCTATCTGCACTCACCTAACTATACATTCCAGACTTATCTATCCTATATTGATGGATTTCTAGCCCTTGGATTTAAACCCCAAAATACCATGCCTTCCTAATTCATATTGTGGCTAATCAAATTTCTTGCATTTCCTGGATCTGGAACTTTGACTTCAAACCTGCTGACTACTTGTGTTTGTGATATCCCATTGAATTCCTCCTGTCTAAATAGTCTCCCAGCCTTTGTATCCTCTGACCTGTCTAATCCTATTATTACTTATGACTTGCTGTGAACATGCAATTCTCTATTTGCACTCTGATAGTACAACTAAGCATCCTATTTCCAATAATACAGTCACTAAGATGTTTTCTTTTATAAGCAGCTGGACAGAATCGGTAACCTAGAAAATTTGAAACTGAGACGTAGTAAATTTTTTTCATTTCTAGCCATGTAAAAATCTTATATTGGAAATATCTAAATTAATACTTAAAGTATTTTGGCTTCAATTGAAACAATTAATCTGTGTAACCAGTATCAGTTGCTCTTTTTGTGTGTCATTCTGTATTTCAGTGGCATTTCAGATTTTCAATGTATAAAATATGCTATCAGAAGTATAATTAATTTTGCTGTAGGATGTAAAATAAGGACATTAAATTTATTTTACATTGACTACGATGTAGTCAATGTAAATGCACTACGACGACTTTTAGCTGATTAACACTTAATGTTGCCTTTTCATTTTAATTCAATCCTGTTCAAGTTTTAACATAGAAATTGTCCACATTATTGTGAATTAATAGAGTAACTGCAAAATCATATGGGTTTCTCACTTTTATGTGATCAGAAAAAGCAACTGTAAGAATCTATTAAAATGAACTAACCATTTGATTGTTATAATAAAATACTGTGTATTCATGTACATTTTCTCAAGTATGATTTTATACTAACAGACTAAATTAATTCAGTATATACGTATATATATTTGTATATAGTTTGGAATAACATATTTACTTATGTGATCTATTATAATGATAATCTACTATGATTGAACACAATTACATGTATTGGGAAGAGTATGCTATTGACAAGAAAAGTAATAAAATTATTTAATTATTGCCAAACTAAAATTATCAAGCATATTAATATTTTGTGATATTAAACATCATTTTTGAGATATGATTGTAGTAGTACTTGAGAGTTTAAACTCCAGGCTATCAATCTTAACTATGCCAATTATTTGAATATCAGCTTTTTCTACCTATAAAATACAAATAGTAATGTTAATTCTTAGTGTTATTGTGAAAATTAAATGAGATAATGCATACGTAGTTTTAGGCACAGTGTACATTACATAGTAAGTATTCAAATGTAGCATAATTAGAACCATCATTTTTGCTATTAATACTATCTGCTTTTTTATAGAATTACTGAGAGGCCAGTCACTTCAGAATGATATATATACATAAACCATAGAGAGAGAAGGTGCAATTTGATAAAGTGCTTGGGTCTCTATGATATATAATTCGTTTATATCTCACTATGCTTCACAGGTTCATTGGTAGAAGGAGGTCACATTTACTTTTCTGTCCAAATGGTAGTACAAGCAATCTCCCACAAGCATTCTAGTATTTTGCAAGTGCCACAAGTCTAATTATTTCTATGAATCCCCAGGTTTGTTAATATACTTTTATGAGCAATAATTTCTTTTTAGTTCAACTGCTGCTGCTAAGACTAGCACGAGTAACTCCAATTCACTTTTTCAGAGTAAACTACAAGTACTGATCAATGGACAACATTTCCCTTTTATCTCAATTGCCACTCTGCTGACTATTTATCTCAACTGCTGCTGATACTCCTGCAGCTGCCTGGTAGAGCTGAAAAGAGCCACATGATTGAACAAAGTGCCAAATTAAAAGTTTAGGAAAGGAGTGGTCTCAGAGAACCTCCTGCTCTCCCTGGCCTCATTCCCTTGCTAATCATCACTCCCATATCTGTCAGCTGCTGCTTGTATGTTTCTTCTGCCAGTTGGCAATCATTCCTCTCAATGTCACATTTCATGAAGGATGAGCCATGAAAGTGTTTCCTAGGTCCATAGTTACAAAGGTCTTTGCATTCCTACTCATGTACCTATTTACTTAGAGTACAGCTATGGCCTCAAAATACCAAATTGGGTTCTGCACTAGCTTCTCTGTGTTCAGTGTTGGTATTAAGTTTGACTTTCTGATCTAGACTTGTTGAAAGTGAGTTTCATTGAGAGCCAAACTTTATTATTTTTTCAACATGGCTATTTGAAAAGGTATGTGTTTTCTTATATTTTAAATTCGACATGGGGTAGGAGATAGTGATGATGTTCCAGCCTTTTCTTTACAAGAGAACTGGACAGCAACTATGTAAATATGTAGATATGAATACATATGAAAGATGACAGCCAAGTTCATTATGCAGCATCAGAGTTACTGAGGGAGGTGTATTATTTCATAACACCTGACAAATGTGTTCCTGCCCAGTTAATTACCCAACAAAATTTTCCTAACAGAAAGGATCAGTAGTTCATGTGACTTTTATGGCTTTACTCTGAGCTAATTATTTTTATTTATGAATGAAATATTAAGTTACCAAATGATAACTTCCGTCAGTGTCTTCAAGTATTACATAGGGATAAACTATTAGCTGAAACTTAGAAAGTGCAATATGACTAGCTGGTTACCTGGTTGTAAAACACAGTGTCCTATATGAACAAAATTCTCAATTGTCCACAAAAATGTATTGTTAAAATTGCCTCCCAGTCATTTTCTGAAATGAATAAAGTTTAATTTTATTAGCAAAACAAATGCCAATAGCAGTACATAGGTGCATCAATTAAAATAATATAATTTATTAAATATATATTTCCATTGGATGAGTGAATTTCCCATATAATGAGAGATTAAGTTTTTCTATAGAGTTACAGAAATATATCCAGGGAAGTTTACACAGATATATTACATTTATCTCCACAGACTATATATACTATATATATATATATTACAAATATATTATAAATAAAAAATTGATTAGAACATTAGGATGATTTTGTTATTGGAACTTAATCTCAACAAACTTTATTTCAATTTTGGCATGAGCATTTCAGAAATTCTTTATAAAGTAATTGATTGTTATAGAGTAGCTTTAAAAGCAAAACATACTCCTTTTTAAGTTGTATTTTAAGTAGATAACTTTGCAAGTATTTTTGTGTGATATTTTGAATGAATAATCTTAGGAAGTAGAAGCAAGGACACTCTGAATTTGAAAGTTTCCACTGAGATCACCTGAGAGGAAAATAATACTTTAAAGACAATAAACTTTTCATTTGTTCATTGAAATTATGGTTCAGATAATAATATGCTATGGACACCTCTCCAAAGAAGTTTTGCAGTTAATAAATAAGCATGTGAAAAGACACTCCATATCATATGTAATTAGGGAACCAACAATTTTAAAACTAGATACCCCTATATACCCACCAAAATGGCTGAAATCCAAAATATTAACGACAATAGACACTGGCAAGGATGTGGAGCAACAGGAAATCTCATTCATTGTTACTGAGAATGCTAAATCTTACAACCACTTTAAAAGACAGTTTGGCAGTTTCTTACAGAAACTAAGTATAGTCTTAGCATATGATCCAACAGTCATGCTCTTAGGCATTTACCCAAAAGAGCTGAAAACTAATGTCCACACAAAAAACTTGCACACAAATGTTTATAGCAGTTTTATTCAAAATTGCCAAAATTTGAAACAACCAAGATGTCCTTCAGTAGTTGAATGGATAAACAGTGATATGTCAGTACAATGAAATATTATTCAGTAATAAAAGCAAAAGAAATGAGCCACCAAGCCATAAAAAAATATGGAGGAACCTTAAATGCATATTGTTAAATGAAAGATACCTGTCTGAAAAGCTATATACTATATTATTTCAAATATGTGATACTCTCGAAAAGTAAAAAAAAAAAAAAACTATAGAGGCAGTAAAAAAAAATAGTGGTCTCCAGGGGCTTGAGGGTAAGGAGGAAGGGGTAAATAGGGGGAGCACAGGGAGTGTTTCAGGGAGTGAAACTCTTCTATATGATACTGTAGTCATGGGTACATGACATCACGCGTTCAACAAAACACAGAACTCTACAACACAGAGTGAACCTTAACATAAAAATAGACCTAGCTAATAATAATGCATCAATATTGGTTCATCAGTTCCAACAAATATACTACACTAATGCAAAATATTCTAATAGGGAAACTCTGCACAGGGATGGAGGGTGGGGAAGGTTTGATGAGAACGCTGTACTTTTTTCTCACTTTTTCTGTAAACTTAAAACTACTCTAAAAACAAAGTATATTAATTAAAATAAACACTGATTTAGTTTCAGATCCTTACATAATGTTTTTGCCATGCTATTGTCCTATCATTATCATGTAGGCTATGCCCAACTAAACTTATACACTTAGGTGTGCATGTCAAAGTTAATATAAAACAGAAAAATGCCTTAAAATAAAAGCAAAATGTATAAAGCAATTTCTTAATCATCTGAAAACCTAATAGCTTTCTTTTTTTTTTTTTTCTCACAACTGGTCAGGGAAAATCAATGCTGCAAAGAATGGCTTAATGAAATTTGCAGCTATACTTCTTTCCATTAATAACGAACACAGTGAAAACACTCCGCAAAATAAAATGTGTCTAAAATACCTTATTTTCGTTCATGCTTTTCAATCTACTTTCTTATTTATTATTGGTAGTTATTACAAACATTTATCTTTTTAAAACTTGTTTATTTGACTATTTAAATGTTTTCTCCAAAAAATCTGAACTTGGCCTTAATGCCTATTTTTATACCTACCCATCTAATTCGTCTGTATTATTACTGTGATCATTTTCTTAAATTTAAATAAAGGTTTTGTGAAATTGTACATATGTCAGATATTTTGATATCAAATTTTAAAGCATTATAATATTATATTACAGTATTTTTATTTGACACCATGCTTTTTATCAGTATCTTTACAATGAGTCTTCTGATTATTATTATCTCCTTAAGATGCTGTACCTTTGTAGGCTAATTTTGTATAACTTAAGATAAAATTTGACAGAATTTATTTAAGTTGTCTAATGATCATCATTATTTGACCAAAAGGTGAGAAAGCAAGCTTAAATGACCAGGGGATACTATGCCATGTGTGTATGATAGAGTGGGGACAACAATCAAAATCTCTTTTGCTCAGCTCTTGAAAAGACTGTGGTTATGACTTCAGTTACAGAGTTCTTAGACACTGTAGCTCTGTTCAAAGAAAGAATTTGCCGCAATCAGAACTCTGGCTGTGCAGATGTAAGGGTCTCAAAATGTGGCCCCCAGGCTAGGAATCAGCAGCCTCTGCATTACCTGGGAACCTGCTAGAAATGCAAATGATTGAGCCTTACCTAGGACCTAGGTACTGAATCAGAAACGCTGTGCTTGGATCCAGAAATCTGTGTTTTCACAAGTTCTCCAGGTGATTCTGATGCAAGTTAAAGTTTGAGAACCACTAATCTACAGCTCTGAATATAGCTTTTAGTCTCAGCTCTGAGGCCATGAGTCAAAGAGTAAAACAAATTATTACAAAGAGCAGTGGCCCTTAGTTAACGCTAAAACACTGATTATTAAAATTAAGATAAAAGTTTCATATAGCTTAGTATACTTCAGATGCTATTTTTTTTTTAAATGACTTATGATTAAGGTTGGGCAATAGTAATGAGAAATCTTCCCAATAGGGCTTGTAATCAAAGATAGCTGGATGCAATAAACACCTCTGCCACAAAACAAATTCCCATCAGAACAGTACCCCTAAAAGTTAAAATATTAAAATCAAATCAGTGATATTGGTATATGTTTTCAAGGCTTAAATTCATTTGCTATATTACACTTGCTCTTATGAAAGGGGGAAGATGAATGGGTAAATTATTTTCTATTAGTCAATCATGAAACACACATTAGCATAAGTCATAGAAGAATTAAAAAAAAAATCAGTTTCTAACAGTTACATATCTCTAAAATAAGTCGTCCTATCAATTTTAAGTATTTGATGTTGCAATACCAACTCCAGTTCTCTTTTCTCCCTTTAATATCACAGCTCTTGAATTTTAGTTAGGTATGTAGTCAAGCACTACATTCTCAAATCTCCTGTTGCCGCTTTGTGTGACTATATAACAAAATTATAGCCAATTAAATATGAAAAGTGTCATAAGTTAAGAGCCATTCTCTTAAAAGGGAAGGGCACTGCCCTCCATTTTCCTTTCTCACCTTTGAATTTGCTGAAACATGTATACAATGATGGAAGCAGGAGCAGTCATCCTAGGTTAAGAGATGGAAGTTGCATGTGCAGCATGGCAGAATACCAAGGCATGAGATCCTGGGTCACTGACACTGTTTGTCCTAGACAATCCATACACTGACTATCATGAATGAGAGAAATAAACTATTTTGTGTAAGTTTTTGTCATTTTGGGGTCTTTTTAGAGATCCGACATTTATTCTCACTAATACACTAGGGAAACCTAATTTACCTCATGTTCTAATGTTCATAGAGAGGCAACACATTTGTTGATAAAAATAAAAATGAAGAGATTTACCATACGGAGAAACATTATTATAATGCATTTGCTTTTTCAAATATTTGTCCAAAGTCCTCTGCTCCTGTAACTCAGTCAGTCAACAACAATTACTGAGCACATTGCAAACTCAAGGTACTCTTCAAGGCCCCAGGGATGCAATGGTGAGCAAACCAGACAAAGTTGCTGCTCTTAAGGTGCCTTGATATTATTGGGGGACTGAAAAAGTAAACAGATAAATTAATTGCATGAAGTTAATTTAAATAGGCAAAAAGTCTTCTTAGTTTCTTTGAAAATTCTAACACCCCCCAAAACAAGCAAGTTTAATTATACCTCCACCTAAAATCATTAAAAATATTATTTTTAAGAAATGAAGGTTGCCTTCACCCAATCTTCCTGACCCTTGCCCCCAAACCATTCAACTTAATATTGACAGTGTTAATCAGTACTAAGTTTCTGTTGCATATCCAGTCTGTCTTTCCCCTATGCTTATCAATAGCCATCTGTTTATTTGTCTGTAAAAGTATATGCTAATTTATTTATACAAAAATGAAATCACACTGTAGTTATTAGTCTTGATGTTCTTCGATGAAAATCCTACATAATAAATAGAGACATAACTATTTTTTTAAGAATTGATCTCTAATATACCCTTGCATGCATTTTTATTAATTTCTGCTATTTATGCTCCTAATGAATATATTATTTTTAAATTCTAGGTATTACAAATATTCTGCAGTGAGAACTTTGTGCTTATATCTTTAATCTCTCCATATTATTTCTGTTTAATAGTCTGCAAGAAGTAGAATGACTGAGTCATGTAATATGTACTTTTTACAATTTTATGAACAAAACAAAATTACACTTCAAACAGTTGTATAAATTTATATTATAACCAACATTAAAAGACAAGTGTATGTTATCAATCTATTTTTATTTTGAATAGTCTGATAGAAAAAGTGAGTCATCAACATCTCATGTTTATTCACATTTCTTTTGTGAATTCTTCCTTTATATATTTTGCTTATTTCCCTAAGACTTTTTGCTTTATAAAATTTTGCTCATATGTTATTTGGTGCATAAATGTTTGTGAATGTAATATTTTCTTCATCAATTGTACTCTTCAATATTTTTGGCCTTAAATAGCATTTCATAGGGTAGAAGTGGTTTCTTTCTGTTTGTATTTGATTATTTATCTTCACCCATCTCTTTATTTTCAAATTCTCTGTCGCTTTAGATTTAGGCATATTGCTTGTTAGAGTTTATAATCTGCAAATCTTTACCTTTCTTAGGCTAATTTAAATTATTCCCATTCATTGTGAAAACATAAATGTTCATCAGATGGCTAATGTTTTTTCTTTTTTATATATATATATAATTATTTGTTATATGTTTATGGTTTCTCATTTTCTCATCTTTATTTTTTTTAGATTGAAAAAATTTAATATATTTTCCTAGAGCTTAACAATTAGTAAAAATATCTTTTTTCCTTCATGTAAAGGAAAATTATCACTTAAAATATGAACATCTGCAAAAATATTTAAATAAAAATAATCATAGTTTTACTATTGAGGGATTTCTCTATGAACACATTGTTATAATATCATGAAGTCACATTTTTGTATATGTTTTTGTATGCATAGGACTGTTCTTTTGTATATGTAGATGCAATTTTATATCTGACATTTTTATAACATCCTCATGGTCTTTTTTATGACATTAAAATATTATAATGTTACTTGCAATAATACATCTTTTGGATTACTTGTATTGTTTAACCATTTTTCAATTGTTTGCATTTTATATTGTTTATGGTATTTGTCTTTCATACATAATTGAAAACAAATATCTGAGTTCTTCCTTAAGATTTCTAACTAGAATTCAGAATCTTTATGTACATCTTTAAAAACTGAATGTTGTAGATTCAGTTAGTTATAAAAATCCAATTCATACTAACAAATAACTAATTTTATCATACGGGTTTTGAGTTGTCACATAGAAACATGTGAAAGCACATGGATCTTAAGAATATGTCTGTAGGAACATTCCCCATTCTTAATCTATATAGAAGAAGGGTACATTGTGATAATAATGTCTATCACTTCTTCCTAAGCTTCTTAGAGTCCAGGCACACAAAATACTACTGGCCCATCATGAAACTTAGTATGAGACTCTTGTTGGACTTGCTTGCTTCAGGGGCTCACCATGGAACAATCAACTTTAGTAGAGAACTGGGTTGTTTGATAGACAAGTTAAAGCTTTGTGGATGGTGAATGGGGGTGAGGTTTATGATACATATTTTCAGATTTATTTTCATATATATTATACTACTAATATTCCCATCTGAATTATATAAAGTCTACATTTTACCATTACCTCATAATCCCTATGAAACATTTGTTTATAAACCACTTTGATAAGTTAATAAAATGTATATAGTTTAAATTTATGTTTATTTGGTTCTAAATCAAAATGATCACATGTAAACTTGAAACCTCAGTGAAAATGTCCATATCCTCTTCCTCTTATTAGCGGAAGGTTTGCTAGAGAAGAGAGGAGTTCAAGTATATATAGGCTGTGTTGAGAGACAATATTGACTCTAGATCTTCTGTTATATTCTTAAGCCTGATCACATCTGTCCTATATACAGCAATGTTTCCACAAAGTTTCTCTCACACAAATAGCACGCATGCCTGGTTTCTTAGCTCAGTTTAAGAATTTATTTCTTGTAAATTCTTTACAGTCTTTTTGGTATATTCCAGAAACTGCTTTTTCAAGGTCACCAATGACTTTCAATGTGTACAACTTGAGATCACCTCTCTGATCTTATCCTATCTGATCAACAGCATTCCTCATAGTTGATCAATCTCTTCTTAAATTCGTTTTTTTTTTTTTTTTTCTTTTTGGAAGAAAGAGCTTCTAAGGTATCATTTCGCTTGGTTTAGACCCATAGGCAGCTCATTCCCTGTCTCCTATTAAAACTGCTTTTCACAAAGTCAACTGATCTGTCCTGGAGCCCTCTATCTATCTATACGTGCTCCCATGTGATCTTATACAGTCCTATGCCCATAAATGGCACCCATATGCCACTCTTAAGTGAGTTTCTGATCTCTCCAGACTCTCCACTTGTACATCTAAAAGTCATCTCAAACTTGTTAAAAATTAATCTAAATTTTTAGCATTTCCCCTAACCTACTTCTCTCTAGATTTCCCCATCTCAATAAAATGCACCAGTAACCTTCATTTGTTCAGATCAAATTCTCAGTTATTCTGTTAGTCTTTTCATCACCCCACATCCAATCTATCAGTAAATCTTGTCAATTATAGTTCCAAAGCATGTCCCAAATTATTCCCTCATCCCCAGCGCTACTCACCATTGTAGACAAATCGCTTTCATTTTGGTATCTTCCCAGTGTTCCCACTGCTTTCATGTACCTCTTATAATTTTTCACAAACTAACTGGGTGATATTGGTATCTTCCTCCCTCTTTTTCTTCCTTCTTTTTTTCTTTTTCTTTTCTGTTTTCTTACCCAGATATGTGTATGCATATCAGTTTTATCTTTTTTCATCTACTTGACTAGATTTTTCCTTCTCTCCTAATTCTTTCTTCTCCCTCATACCTGACATTCAAGTATGTTAACAACCTACATATATCCTTACCTATGTTTATGTCTGCCCATTTTACAAATACGTACACATTCTTTTTTTTATACAAAACAAGATCCTATTTAATACTGTTCTTTCATTTGTATGCTACATTTTTTATACAATAAAACAACTAGGTAATAATACCAAATCAGTGGGTACCGATACAGCTTATTATCTTAACAGATGCAAAGTCTACACTTCCTGATGATTATTTCATTTCCAGGTTTTTTTTTAATAACTGAATAATTAAACAATGCTGCATTAAGTATTCTTGTGACTATCCTTTTCTTCTATGTAGAGAGTCCTACGAATGCACTGACTAGGTCAAAATTATATGCAATTTTAATGTTAATAGATGTTGCCAGATTGCTTTCCAAAAAGACTAAAATATAAGAATGTAATAATTGCTCATCTTTTTCTTGACTTACAATAATATATCTTAATGTTATTCCTTTTGGTAAATTAATTACATAGCATCCAATTATATTAATTTCTCTGGGAACATATTAGAAATGTGGCTTTGACTCTTAAATTAGCATTTTTCTGGCATCTATCCCGATGCTACTTATTAGAATTGAAAAGTAAGGGGATAAAAAGGTAAAATCCATTATCAGTATCAGATACATATACTGGTCAACAGGTAATCTACCATTATTTTAAGACATATGAAGGAACTGCATAGTATAAATTGTTTAATTTACTTCCTAGGGTTAAACCTAAGGAAAATTATACAATTTCTCTCTGATTATTTACATTTGCATCAATTTCTGCATTTCCACAATTTCTACATGCCCACCATCTATTTAAGACACACATCCTGAAGTAGAAAATTAAAATGGTTCTCTGTTCTGCCAGGCCTGACCCATATCAGCTCTAGAGAAGTTGCCAAAGAATCAGAGAAATTAAAGTTTGAAAATACATAAGACCATATTTGGCTTATTCCCATTCTTTTTGAGGTGAAATAACTGAAGTTAAGGACGGTGAAACATTACTTGACCATATTCCATGGTTGCTTTAGTTGGACATATCTTAAAGTGGTTTCTAGTTAGGTATTAACTGTGATAGTGTCTACCCAAATTTAGGTTCAATATATCATTGATTATTAGGTGCCTTTTTGTTTTTAACATCTCTGTAATTCAGATGTCTTATTATCAGTGGCTTCTTACACATAATTGGCAGTGTGTTTTATTTCCAGTGGAGATAAAAAATACATCTTACAATTGAAGGGGTATCAGATTTCTTAAAATACAGTATTTGTTTTTTCAGGCCTCACATTTAAATCCAGCAGATCTGAGATACAGAAACAGGAATAGGGAGATGGGACTACTTTTAGGTAATAATTAACTAATAATTACCTTAAAAAGTCACCGTCTCCTTTCAAATCATACCATGATAGTACCAATTTCAGATAAGGTCAGTAATGGTTGTTCAATACTTATCCCATGACTAGCATATACTAGTTTTCTCATACTTGAATAACATATAGATTCTTTTTAAAGATTCTCTAGCAAAGATTAAGTTCACTAGTGACATAATTTTACTGAAATATGTTCACATCAAACTAATTATAAAACCCCATATATATATGGGGTTTTATAGCTCTTATGTAAATACAAAACAAAAAATAGAAATCAAATAAAAATACAACAGACAAAATATCCAAATTTTCAATCTTAATTTAATACAACAGATGATGTTGCTTTCCTGAAACCAAATCCTATCTCAACACGTGAATGTGTTTATGAGTATTTGTATCAATACTGATCTAAGTATGCCTGATGATTCTAGTGAGTATGGGTACCTTATGGTGATATAGTTCTCCCACCACTTTTCTCCATTTTATGCCACACCTTTGTTCATACAGCATGTAATGACATCATTTGATCTCATCTTAGAATAAACAAAACGTTTATAGGTTAAGTTCCTAGATTTTTACTCATTAGTCCAAAACAATAAAAGCAATAATACTTGACACCAATGTGATTACAAGCATGAATGCAAACAGAAGATATATAGTGAGAGAACTTAGTTGCAGATTATTGTTAGATTATTATACTAATAAAAAGGAAAGTTCTGAATCCCAATAATCTCTGCAACCACTAAGATTACATCACAGACACATTTGAATAACACTGGAATATGCATTTTTTTTTTCTCAAGATCATATAAGAACAGGAACTCAGTTCACAGAAACTCAGGTAAGGCTGAGTTGCTGGGACCCAGAAGTTGATCTAATTTGTGGGTAGTTCACTTTAGCAATGGGAAGTTATCCAGATAGAGTAAAAGCATTCACAGACTGTAATGACAGGAAGTAGGAAGTCCAGGCATGTGGAGGTAGCAACATATGGTCTCAAACAGCAGTAGGGAAACTCGGGGAAGTTTTACTTCCCTCTGGAAGAACTGGACAGAGGGAATCACAGCAGGGATTCAGGATGGAGGGGTCCAGCCACTGGTCTGGGAAAGAAGGCAGGACCTTGGTTTTACATTTCATGGCAATAACATTATCCTGAAATTTTTGTGTGAGCCAGGAACAGGTCAGAATAATGCTCAGTTGCTGTACAGGAACCTGGCACCCAGCTTTGGGCTAAGCAAAGTAAAATCAGGAACAAGGAGTGAGGTAAATTAGTATAAGCACAGAGCATACAGGATCTTGATTTGAATCACAATGGTAGAAAGGGGAAATTAAAGGGGAAACCAAACCTGTAGAAAGGGCAAATTGAAGTGTAGTGGTGGCAAAAAATGAACTGCAATTTTTTTCGAGTAATGTCAGTTACTTAAAATGTTTATGTTTAATTTATTAATTGAAATTTTTTTCAGCTGGTAAGTTGGTAATTAAACCCAAGTGTTCTATGATTATCCCATAAAATATTTTTAGAAATTTTATAATTAAGAAATATTGATTCTACATGTTTACAAGAGCAGTTAGATGTTTAACCTAATATAAATTTTCTAAGTCTTTGAAAAAGAAATCTTTTATTTTTTAAATTGAGTGGCATTGTTCACAGAAATAATCAATGTCAAAATGGTTACTAATAACATAAATCAGAATTGTTTGAAATAATGGAAACAGACCATAGATATCAGCGACGTTGTAGCACAACAGGAATTGAAGATGCTTACTTATGTACTTACTTCCTTTGCACCATAACAAAAGAAAAGAAATGGGAACAGCAAGATGGAAGGTCACAATAATTTATCACTGTTTACTGATTTTAATTTATTGCCACAGAAAGGTATACTTTCTCTCTGAGATGACGGGGAGGTCTTGATTTCCTACTTGACTTTTCTCTTCATCTTTAGCAAAATTCAAATAAAAAAAAATTTCATATTTTAAAGGAAGAATTCCATTATGCCTAGGAGTTGTTTGTTGTAATTAGAAGCCATAACACACGTCGTGGTGGCTCATTTTTCTCTTGAATTTTAAGGTTGATGCAATGAAGAGTCCATTAGCAACAGAGCTGATAGGTAATGGCATAATGAATATCATATAGTGTGATTAGCAGTTTTATTTGAATGACCATTACAGTACCGATATGGCTACTTAATTGAAATGAGGGTAAACAAAAGGAATCTACACTCTCTTCCGAAATATGTCTGTGCAAGTTCAAGGTGTAGGTATAGAATCTTGCTGATTACACTCAGCATTAGGTAATGTTGAGGTTACCTCATGTGGATAAATTTTATGTAAAAAATCTGCATTCCTTTTTAACTGTCAGCATCCTTCATGTATTAGCAACAGATCTATGGTGTGTTTACTACCATTTGTACACAGGTTTAGATATTGCAGTCAAAAGCTACCCAACCATATCATCAAGCTTGTAAGTGTCAAAGGTAGACTATTCTGACAGTAAAGTGAATCTTCTCAGAGATTATTTCACTAAAGTTTATTTTTAGGATATATACATCACCATATGCATGTATGTATATCATATATATGGTATATATTATATATCAACTTTGCCACTAGAAACATAATACGGCATTCCATATAGGTGATATTCTGTTCCATGGGACAATTCATGTAACTGTGGTTCCTGTTTCCTGAACTGGAAATTGAGCTTTATGATGTAGATATAGATCTGAACATTTTGTCAGAAGTATTTTGAGAGAAAAATATTGCAAAAAACCCAGCTTACATTATTATGACTTGTACACACAAGAAAACTGTATTATCTGATTCTTTCACATATGGGCCATTTTCCATTTTCTTAGGAGATTTCTTGGTTTGGTTCAGTAAAAATGAAGATTTTATCTCCTGTCTAATAACTGCAAGTTTCAAAAACTTCAAAAGACATAATGAAAATCATACAGGTCATGAGTTGTTCCCAGGGGTGATATATACAGAGAATCCCTATATTCTCAAAATATAAATTAAAAATAACTCTAATGAAAGGGGCCAAAATGAATTTGATTCACACACAGTATCTGGTGGAAATCACTTAAATATTTTTTTTTTCTAATAGGATTGTGTTCATACTGAATTCTAACAAATTATTAGGTAATCTGTTCCACAGAGTATAGAAGTTTTGTAAATTCTTGCTTTCTCTTTCTCCCAAGACTTCCAGACTCCCCCAAGTGGATATCTGAGAAATTTAGCCAAGTACCTCTAAATAACTCTGACACTTCATAATGAGCTTTAAACAATCCCTATCAACTTTTTTTCTTTGTTTGAATTCAAGGATGGCACATGGAGACTTTCCCTTAGATGAATCTAGCACTTCCCTGGTACACCCCTGTAAGTTATAAATCACTCACATGACTATTGCCTCCCTTACAAATACTCTTTTGCTCTCTCTGCTCTTCCTCTTTCTAAGAGTGAAATCAAACTGGCAGATTCATTTAAGGACCATATGGTGGTTTTCAGAGTCAGTGCCATGTAAAATCATATATATGGGACACCCAAGAATGGATTGTCTTGAAATCTTGACCTTCAAATAAACAAGATCAACACAATTTATATCAAAGTGCGGTATGCTCTGACACAGGAGCATCAGAATGCCTGGAATCTGCTTTAACCAATTAAGCCATTCAAGGCAAGAGGAAAATAAAGCCTTCAGTAAATCCACTGAAGGCATCATCTCCCAGCCTCCCACTGCCTGTTATCGATCTTTTTAAGTGCGGACTAATGAGTCGTATATATACCTGATGGGATGCTCTCACCCTACCACCGCCTAGGAGTTAAACTTACACAAAGAGAGAATCAACTGGGTGAGAGGGAGGGTGGGAGGGCGCATTCAGGCTGATGGCTACCTCGGCCCCTTAAAAACGATCGAGATAGTTTTTCTTTAGGGAACGCAGTAGACCCCATCCCCTACTTTCCTAACGAACCCCTTAATTCCTTTGCGGGAGGTTTTCCTTTCAGGTCGCTTCTAGGGCAAATGCTTTTGTTCGGTACCACTCTCTGTAGTGGGAAAAGAACTGTAGAGAAACGCAAAGCAAGCTCCTGGCAGTAGCTCCTTTGCGGCAAAGCATCCCTTTCCGTTCAGCTTTGGCAATTTAGGAAGAACCTAGGTTGTCAGGGGACGTGGGTGAGGGGAACTCCGGATCGAGGAACACATAAGCCAAGAATCTCTTGTTTTTTACCTTCTATCCACTTCACTCGTACCCCCACAATTACCCCCCCGCCCCCCCCAAACTATCAACACAAACCCTTATTATCTCTACAAATGGGGTGGTGGTCGTGGTGGTGGTGGGTGGAGGGACATTTTCTTTCTCTAAGATTCTGAACTGCATCCAGCCTCCGTACTAAAAACCACACTAAAAACAAATAAAATCAAATAAGCTAAACGCAATGGGTAGCAACTATCTCAAGAGAGAAGCAGCTGCTGGCACCTGCCTGGATACGCGGCAGTTGGGAGCGGTTGGCTTTTCGTACTGAATTATTAATTTATTTATCCCCCCATCGTCCCCTCCCCCTTCCTCGACTGCCAGGCAAGAAAGCTCCCTGTCTCTACATTTTTTCCCCTCTGCCGCCCCCACCTTACAGGAGTCTCCCACTTCTCGGTCGCGGGCCGCTCTGCCGCCCGCCCGCGGTGGCCGTCGCGTCCCCGGCCCTCTGCCGCCGCGGCGCTGCGCGGGGGGCGTCCCGCTCGCCGCGCGCTCCCACTCGCGCCCGGACCTGCGCGGCCGTGGGTCCAGGCGGCGGCGGCGGCGGCGGGGGAGGGCGGGGGGAGGCCGCGGGTGACAGATGTACTCCTCTGACAGCTCTCAGTATCAGCCCAGTGGCTCCCTGCCATTGGCTCAGTGCAATGGGCCGGCAACGCCGCTCCATATAATAACACTCATGCCTGCCAGCAGCAGCAACTCCGAGTGCGGGCGCCGACCGCGGGGGATGCTGCTGCCGCCGCCGCCGCCTCCGCCGCCACTGCTGCTGCCGCTCGGGCGGCTCCCGCTGCCCGGCTCCGCTCGGCCGCGCCGCGGGCATTGACTCGCGCTCCGCTCCGCGCGGCCCGGCCGGCCCCTCCCCGCCCGGGATCCTCCCGCGGGGCGCATCGCCCCGAGGCGAATCGGGAGAGAAACGGAGCCGGAGAGGCAGAGCGCGGCGAGCATGCGGAGGCGGAGGAGCCTCGGCGCGCGGTGAGCCTGTCTCCCGAGGGCGTGCGAGAGAGGCGGCGGCTCGCCCTCGCGGCGGCGGCGGGTCCTTAGCCCACCCTGCCCGGCCCCGGCGCGCTGCGGCTGCGGGCGCGGGGTGCGTGGAAGCGGCGGCTGCGGCGGAGGAGGCGGCGGCTGCCCCATGGAGTGTTACTACATTGTCATCAGCTCCACGCATCTCAGCAACGGACACTTTCGCAACATCAAGGGAGTTTTCCGGGGCCCTCTCAGCAAGAACGGGAACAAAACTCTGGTAATCGCTTCTGTTTCTCTCTCTCCTCTCCCTCCCTCCCTCCTATTTAAGGGGACATTTGGAGGATTGAGGTGACAGTGCGGGCTTGGGGGTGTCGCGATTCAGTTTGGTTTATAATGTATTCATTATCTTGTGGGCGTGGGGTGAGAATTTGGTGTAGAAAAAGGCAGGAGTCTCAGGGAAGCTGTGATCCATGGCTTTGGTTGACACTTCCCCTGCGCTCGGGACCCTCCACCTTACTCCGTCCTGGTGAAGATGACCACAGTTTCTCTTTATCTGAAGCAAACTGTGTCAACAGGATCTCGTATTAAGGAAGAAAGGAAAAGAACCCTAACCCCAAGTGACCCCATAACCCCCGTCAGCTTAGGGAGCTGAAGGTGAATGAGGATGTGGGTGTCTCTCATGGAGGAGGGAGCCATGTGACTGGTGGCGCGGGGCAGGTGGCGGGATTGAGGGATGGTCTCAGAAGGAGTTTGTGTTCCGGCTGTCTCCGGAAGGACTGGCAGCAAACTTCTCTAGTGAGAAGTTGTCAGAACAAAGCTTAACAGAGTGACTCCAGAACTCCATGGCGTCAGCTTCCAGCTATTCACTCAAAAGAGGTTGGAGAGAAGTGCGAGGGGTGAGCATTTGGACACAATCAGGGCCACAAGGAGAAGCGTGCGAGACAGAGCCCCTGCGGTCCTGGAAGGTTCTCACTGGACCACAGAGCTTCTCTTCCAGCGTTCTAGTAGGGATACTTGAGATAGTGCAAGGTGATGGCTCTTACTTTTTTGTTTCATATCCCCTCTTAGCTACAGAACCTCCCTGCAGAACTGACTCCCAAGTCTTGGTATCTCCTGAGAAGTATACACTCAATATAAAAAAAAGGAAGTAGAGGGAAGCCTCATTAGGCTGAGTACTGCAAACAGAATGGAGCAGGAGTAAAGTGATGTGATAATATGCAGATATACGCATCACTGAAGTCTGGGTCCATTAGGGAGCAGCAACTCCCCCCCAACCTCCCCCCACCCCGGCCCCGCCGCCTTTTTAACAAAGTGATAACTCAGCCCTGGATAGAGTAGAAGTTTAAGGACAGGCTCAATTAGTCCAAAAGTAGATACAGTGTTCTTAATCTACTTTTCTTTGTGTATCTTAAAATATGATTCTACATAAAAATTTTTTTCTAAATGTGCTGTGCTTGTGTTTTCCAAGAATGAAAAGTTCTTCTCTGAAGTTTTAAGTGAATTCTGACATTGATGTGATTCATTTGATTATTTTCTTTTTTCCCTTGAATCTCTTGGACACCCTCCTCTCAGCTCATTTAAGACTCAAAGAAGCAGGGTTAGTTTACTGCTTTTATTATTGTTCTGGATAAGATTGTTTACTGTTTGTTGATCAAAGAAAATACTCTTCTGTGGTCTTCCTTACTGAAGTACTATACAGAGCAGCAGCCACAGGCTAAGGAAATTAGGGAAAATATTCTGGCTAGACTTAGAGAAGTGAACTATATGTGAAGGCAGTTTTGGAGAGGGGAAACACTTCGTTTTGAAAAAAGTACACACTGGTTTGTTTTTTAAATCGTTTCACTTATGAGAAAAGGCAAACTTATTGAGCAAGGTCTCATCTCCATAGCTATAATAATGGTGTAGGTAATAAAACCACGAAATAAAGTTCATAGAAAAAAACATATTTATTTGCCAAACCTCAACTTGTTAAAATTCTGGTGATCTTGATTCTTAAGTCAACCTTGGGCTTCCATCAGTGATTGAACTTGCTTAAGCTGATGTTTATTGTGGGTTTGAAGTTGATTAGTTTTTAAACACTCATATTGACAAAAGATAGATTAAATTGTAGGCCTGCCAGTTTAATCTTCAAATTAAAATAGGTGTTAAAGAGCAGCTACCTAAATGTGATGAATAAATCTAAATATATACAAATGTCAGAAGCAACAAACTGGTATAAAAAGGCTTAGAAATAGCTCCTATCACATTTCTCTTATTTGCAGTAAAAGGACTTATAGGGGCTTAATAGCTAATCCTTCAATGTTGTGTTTACAAACTGCCCAAGTTTGTGTTTTCTGTGCAAGAGATTTACAGCGACTGGAATGATGTAGATTTTCATATATGGTTCTACTATATTTGAAACTATTCAAAAAGTAATACACATCATGTGTTTGTTTTCTGTGTCTTTTGATGAGTTTTGTTATTGAAGAGAATGAGATTTATGCCTGTCTTTATAACAGAAGAGATTCTAAATATATTCATAAATGAATATTTAATTATATAATTTTCCATACTTACCTAAAATGTATTTTTTACAGCAAATGGGGTGCTGTGAGGATTTATTATAAGTTAAAACTTACTATAAGCTAAAAACAGAACTGAACCTGATACCTCTTAGAAATAGCAACCTCAATAAGAAACATAAATATTATCTTAAAAACGTATATATTCCACAGTTTGAATATTTTCAAGTAAGGATTTATGGTTGTCATGTTTTTAATCCCAGTTTCATAGAGTAGTAATTATGAGATTTTTTTTACTTTTTTGTCTATTTGATTTTGACATATTGTGAACTTTGCCTTTAAAAACATCATCACACTTTTGCATTTTGAAATGTGTACTAAGTTAAAAGAATTTTAATGTTTTGTTTTTCTTATTTCAGGAAAGCACAGATTAAAACATAAAATCCATTTAGGGGTTTTTCCAAAGAAATTCCAGTTATTTTCTACCACTGGATAACGTTCTGAACATTTTTTAAATTCATACTCTTAAAACATTATAGTCTTTAAAATTATTGAACTGATTTAAGGTAGGCTTTAACTGTTAATACAGTGTTCTTTCATGAATTGGAAGTTACCTATAGAATAAAGTTACCTTCTGAATAAAACTCAATTTTTAGTGACCTTGATTAATTGCTTTAGTCCTAAACCCAGAATGTAATCCTGTTACTCATACTGAGGAGATTAGCAAAATGTTCAGACTTTTCCGTAGGTCATAGTATGTCACTCACACAATAAAATTTTAAGGATACTTAAAGATTAAGCCCATTGTTAATCTTGACCCTGTTCCTGAGCTTGTATATATATTCCTCTTCACAATTTTAACTGAAAATACACATATCTCCATTTTGCAAGGTCTTACCATCAAAGAGAAAGGTCACTCTACTTGCGATGATTTCTGTTATAAGTAGCATCATATCTGTGGATATAGCTTTAATTCCATGGAATAAGAAAGAAGCTAATATGTTGTTAGTGCTCTAGCATATGTCTGAATAAGCTACATGGTTTAATGACAGTGAATAAAGTTTATCATCCATGTGTTATTGTTTTTCCTTAGATTATCCCAGACTGCTACTGGGTATGCATTGGTTTATTGGATAAAGATATTTTGTTATATTTATGTTTTGCAATTGATCCACAAAAGTTTTTTGTCCTAATTATATATTTTTAAAGTTTTAATACAAAATATTGACATGTATATATTTTAAAACAGAATTTAAACATATATTTAATCACTTTTAATATGGAATTTGGAGTTTGTGGAACTTTGGGATTCATTACTAATTTGTTTATTATATTCTGTTAGTTGGTCAGCATTTTTATATTTCACAAGAGTATTGTCTTTTTAAAGACTATGAAATTCAAAAAGATGGAGTGCTGATTTGAGGTCACACAGTGAATCAATATCATAATGCAGATTTCCTGACTCTAGATGTATTTCCTTTATAATTTATATACTAAATTAGGGAATCCATGGAAATTGCTATGATAATATCCATACTGATAAAGAGATGGTGGGTGTCATCTATTATCTGAAGGCAATCTGCTTTTCCACTTGCTTTTAGCTGTGGAGAAATAGTGCCAGACTCACAGGATAATTTGAATTCAAATTTACTTTATTTCTTATCCTCCAATTTGCGAACATCAATAATTTTTGTCTTGCCTAAGCCCAGTTCCTGAAGGCTGTCTTCCATTTCCAAAATATTAAGTACCAGGTTTGGCAAGAAAAGATGTATTGATTTATTAATCAGTTCTCAACATATTTGTTATTTAGTTCATTCAGATTTATTGAGATGCTTTAATTGCAAAGCACTATTCTAGGCACCACAGGCTTTGTGCTAAGTATCATGCACTAAATATTATGTTAAGATATTTTCATGGATGCTCCTGTTCATTTTGAATATGTTGAAAAAATATTCACATATTTTGACAAGTTTGTAGGTTTCTTGTCACTCAAGATATTTTCGTATGTATTCATTTTGAAAGTATGAAAAAATTCTGGGTTTTTTCCTTTGTGTATACAGGAACTCACTAAAATTAAGTAGGTCTTTGAAATACACTATATGGACTTTTTTTCTAATTATCATTATCGAATATAACACTATTTTTCATGTCATTCCCTAATTTCCATATCTCCTACAGTATATAATTTAGAAGGTTTCACCACTCACTAAAACCCACTTATGTGATACATTTAGGGTTGTGCATAAGACTAAAAAAACAAGTTGTTGAATTAGTGCTGCTGAAATGTTATCATTGTTAGATTAATATCCTCAAGAAATGTGAGGGGTGAGGGTGGGTTAGGGTGAATAACATATGGCTAAACTTCCCCACCTTATAAACTTGGTCACATAATCAGTTATATATTTTTCCAAGTTTCTTCTACATTATTATACATTCAGTATTAAAGACCACCTTGTGTCTCACTTTTCTGATCATAAACTGTCATATATTCTTTGCTATACTTGTTTTTTATTCTAGCGAAACTGTACAGCATGTGCATTTTCAGAATACATTATTGGAGTAAGGAAAATAAGATTGCAATATCGAAATTGTGATCTACTCAAAAACGTAAGCAGTATTTTAAGGTAGTTGTTATCAAGTAATATCCATGATTCCAACATATCTCTTTTAGTTTATCAAATATTATTTGTGTTATTTTTGATAGTTGAAATTCAAATAGTGACATACTATCTTGTCTTTACCTCTCAGTTATGCACCAGTATTTTCTAGTTTATTGATGACTGTAATTACGTTTTTGCTGAAAATACAGATCAGCAAGAGCCTTGGAGACCACTAATCCTAGGGTTTCATGTAGTTGTATTTGTATTCAGGACCAAATTCAGGCAGCAGAAGTAGTTTGTTTAGTGTGCACTGTGTTTTAAAGTATTTGGGCTTAAATGCCATTCAAAGAGGAATACACTTCATAGTTTGCTACTGTCTGTACTATTTTTTACTGTTACATACCTTTTCACTTATTTCTAATACTTTCCTGACCAGTGAAGGCACTTGAATTTTCCGCTTGTTTAGCGTGAGAACCAAATTTTACATAAGGGGACACAGAAACATTTTCGTCAATCTGCCCTTCATGGTACCAACTTTTAGACAGTACTCTTCCAGAAAGTTTTCTGCATATTTGTATGTTTCTGTTCTGTTTACTATGTATTGGTTGAACTGCTTAACAGTATTTTCCAGATCATATATCTAGGAATACTATCATAATAATTATAATATAGAAATGTGGATTTGAGGATGATGCATTTTTGCATTTTAAAATTGCAAACTTTCACTCAGCCCACAGGTGTTTTTGGTAATTTCTTGTTGTTTTTGGTCTTTTTAAAAGTTAATTTTGAATGTAATTTTAGTCTTTAATGTATACTTTTGGTAAGCATGTTTAGTTCATGTAACACACTTATAAAATAGATTTTTTAAAGTATTACACAGTGGAAATCATAGTTTTTAATAAATGTAATCATAATACGGTGTTGAAATAATTTTCTCCAGGGATCCTCTTTAATTGAGATATTACTATTGAAGGCAATTGTTGTATATTAGGAGTCTGAGTAATCCTTCCAGTGAGAAAAAAATAACAGTTTTAGTCTGTGGTATATTGCAGCCAAAATTCATAAAGGAATTATTTATATCTATTTTTCACTTTTTAAACATTTCTAACTACAATATTAATAATTTTATTAATTCTAATCTCTAAAATTCTTAGCCTGAAACCATTTGATCTTTTTATCTCATCTAAATTATCCTTTGCCTCTGAGAAAATTCTTAACATATATATAATATTATGATGTTGTTTTCAACTAGCAAGCTTTCATTAATTTTATAAATGTATTACAGTACACTTCCTAGCACAGTATAAGATAAAGTGGGGTAATAAATAATTAAAACTCAATCCTAGTTGTCAAAATAACAAAGTCCATTACCTGATGTAGTACTCTGGACTCTTTCATAATGGTTTGGCACCATTAGAAGAAAGTTATGTACTTTTCTAAATGTAAGTACATTTAATGTATTAAATGTTTATGATGACAATGCCATCTTCAAATTATAAGAAATACTTTTTACTTACATAGATTTAGAAAAATGAGCTATGCTGAGTGTGATGACTGGTTTATGTGTCAACCAGAATAGTAGCCAGTTATTTAAACAAACACTAATCTAGTTGCTTTGAAGGTATTTTGTAGATACAGTTAATGTCTGTAATCAGTTGACATCAAGTAAAGGAGATTGCCCTCTGTAATGTGGATGGATCTCATGCAATCAGCTGAAAGACTGTAAGAGCAAAAACTGAAGTTTCCTGGTGAAGAAATTTTGCTTCAAGACTGCAGCATCAAATCCTGCCCTGAGTTTCTAGCCTACTGACCTGTCCTACAGAAGCCCCACAAACCCACAATCAGAGTCAATCCCCAATTCCTTAAAATAAAACTCTCTTTTCCTCCCTCCTTCCTCTCCCTCCCTCTCCTTCCTCTCCATGTATCCCCCCAGCAACCCATTTCTCTCTCCATCTCTCCTGTTGGTTCTGTTTCTCTAGGGAATCCCAAACGGTACACCCAGGATCAGTTGTTGCATGTCTTTTACAATAAAACAACTGAATATTTGAAATACAAATTGTATCCAATTCCAATTGGATTTAATTGGAAATACGTGAAATTGACATTGTTAAACTAGGCTTAAAATTGACAGACCTTAATGTGGAATGTTTCTGTTGTTTTATAAAGGAGTATATGATAACTTCATTATAAATATTTGCCTGGATTACTGTGTATTTCTCAAACTCCCTGCCTCCTCCCAAAAAACTTTTATAAAACTGTAAAATATAGTTATTCTTATCTGTTCATCTCTGATAGCAATCATACATGCATTTATTGTACCTGAAGAAAGTCAGGCTATCTTTAAATGAGAGAAAATATTTTTAAACTTAATATCAAAGGTGTACAATTTGGTAATCTAAATTTAAGATATTTGGCTTTAATGGGTGGCTATGTAAGATGAAGGACTTAAATTTTACAAAACAAAAGTGTCTTCATGAAAGATACACAGAACGGTGTCAGTAACCACCAGCCAGAAACCACCAGGAACAGAGCTCTAGTTGAACCAAGTTGGACCTTGGACCTTTTTGTACTTGTTGGAACAAAATAAACTGCACACCATGGGGAACCTTGATGCATCTCATGAAGAGGGTATAAGGGAGAGTTTTATAGGTTTTGAGATTGTGTCAGGTGATTTTATGGAGTTTATTGAAACCTTGTTTTATTCCAGATTGTCCTGTGAGAGAGAAGGACCAGTTCTGTGATTGGTTGTCTTAGTGCTTTTTCTCTAGGAGGCAAGAGGAACAGAGTGGGGGTAAAGCTGTTGTTGGTAAAGAAGCAGCTTTTGCTCATGTTGGCTGGCAGATGGAGATATTTCATAACAAAAACTGTATATTTGTTTTTGTCTGTTCCCAAACGTAATTGTGAAATGGTCTTGTTTTTTCCTTCTTCCCTCATGCTCGTCAAAGACCTCGTCTGATATTCGTGGATGGTAAAACTTTGTTTGATAACAGAACCATACCTCACTTTTTAATCTAGACAAGTTTGTAGCTGACAGTTCCCAGGGGTTGTTTTTTCTTTCTCAGATATGACGTGGATGGTTGCAAAGAAAAGAGAGGCAAGATCATCAGAGAAGAGAATTTCGAGGAAATGAGACCCAAAGCTGGGGGTTTTAGGGATGAGGGAGGGAAGGAGAGGGGCTGCAGGTTACCAAGGCGGAGAGTGGAGGACCTGTGCCCTGCACTGGCACATTCTGATGAGGACTCTGGGAGATAAAACAGGCACCCATCTCTTGAGAGAGAGACAGGGGAAAGGGTTGTCAAGAGAGAGAACCTTAGTTGGAGCAAAAAGGTGAAGTGAAACTTCAGCGAAAACTCTAAAGCTATAGAGATTTCGTTGATAAGGGACACTTCTGAATTCAAGACACTGTCCAAGTGTTTTAAGACATAGAAATATAGAAAATTTTGTCATAAAAGAGGATGTAACATAATCACATGAAGATTGAAGTCCAGAAAATGAAGAAAAATTGGGGAATTCTGGGCTTCTTGTGGTAACTGATATTGTTGGGAATACAGGGTAGGATAAAATTGGTTCCCATAATCCCAGTGCAGGTAGTGGTAGCAGTGGAGTGGTGAACCATGTCAGCGAGGAGGAGTCTTGTGGGGAGCAGTCAGAGTTCTTGGGCTCACCTTAGACGCCTTCTGTGAGACAGTTATGCACAGCCCTCTTCTGAGCCTCAGAGCTTTCTCCTGACCCTTGCTGAATTCTCATGCTGAGAGGGGCAAGGTTAGTCCTAGTGCACAGATTTCCTCCCATATTCAACCCCTGAGGGCAGGGGGTGGGGGGTGGGGCAGAGGAAGGTCAGTGTATTAACAGTGATTCAAAGGTTAACCCATCCAAATTGCCTTGTTTGTGTCCTTTCAGATAGGAAACACCTGAAGAATTTGATGTGGTGCACGCAAATTTAGTTTGGAGAGAATTTAGGAAATTGCCAAACACTTTGGATTATGCAAAACAGGGGAGTTTTGGATAATAAGTAACTGAAGAGGAAGTGAGACAGACCAGTTACAGAGAAGGAAGGGATTTAATGATGAGCCCTTTGAACTAAGCAGTTTTACTTACAAGTGGTCAAGGACAGAAAAATGGGATAAAATATGGATTCTTTCCTTGTCTAATGAAAGGGTCTCAAGTGACATGGTCTAGTGGCCTTCCAGGAAGTGTCAGTGGCAATACAGTAAAGTTTATCTTTGTGGTATTTCCTTCAAAACCTGATATTTAGCAAATCACCTCTCCTTGCTGAAATGAGACCTTCATAGTAGGGAAGAGAATGACTACTTTCACTCCAGGATTAGCATGTCTTTGTCAAAATACATACTGTCATACTTACATAGTGGTTGAAAGCACACTTTATAACCAGATGGACCTGAGCTCAAATCCTAAATAGACCTCTGTCTCAATAGTGTGTAAAGTTTTCTGTAACCAGAATCCCAGATATCAACCCTGTATCTATATAGTATTTTACATCAAATTTGTAGTGTAATGCAGATATGCAACTAGATGTTTTTTGACATTAAGTGGCTCAATAAATGTCCAGAATAAACACTCTGATTTTATTTGTGTTTTTGCTACAACTGTAAGATGGTGAGTGCTCCAGCCATCACATCTACATTCTAACTAAGAAACAATGAGTAAAGACGAAGGATGAAAAGTTGAATGTCCTTTTTTTTAAAGAAGTCCCACTCAGCAGTGTTGCTTATATCTCTTCGGCTGGAGTTGTGTCATAGGATCACTCCTAAGTGCAGGGAGGAATGGAAACATGATTAAGCCAGGCACATTGCTAAGCTCAATAAAATCAGTGTTGGTAAGAAAAAGAGGTAACTGATCAGACAAGAGAAGTCTACCACAACTGGTCACTAGCTTTATGACCTTGGTCAAGTTCACCTCTCTCACTTATCCTTAAATGGAGATGATAATAACACCTACTTAGAAAACAGGTTTGCATATCAAATGAAATGAAGCAAGTAAAGTAATTTGCACAAGGTTTGACACTAATAAATTCCCAATAAATGAGGGTAGCTATTGACAATATTTTGTACTGGAACATTCATATCTAGAGTCTCATCAATTCAATATGTATAAATTTACATAATTTGGACACTTTTAGTATTGAACAATATCAATATTTCCTTTTTTTTTTTCTGTTTTCCCATGCATTTCTTACATATTTATCTCCACCCTAAGGTTCATAAAATCTCCCTTAAATGTGGATTGGGCCTCAAATATTCCAGTAGATAAAGAAATAAAAATCTTATGGAAATCTTCAGATATAAGTAAGACATTCATTTGGCTCATAAAGTTCGTTGGAGCTATACTCTGTACTCCTAGGAAGCTTGATCTTAGGAAGGCTTAGAATTTCTTTTAATTCTCTTCAATAATGATATCAGTAGCCTATTGCCTTGCAATGTCTTGGATCACTGCAATTCTGGTGTTACAAAATTAATATTTACACTAGGGGGCGGTATAACATTTCCTCTTGCTCTCATATAGACAGGTATAGTAAATAATCATGCATTAATAAATTTGTCAGTTATAGGGTTACCACATCTTTCCTAAAAGTCAATTTAAAATTCACTGACCAAGAAGTCATTATGGAAAGGCAAAATAGATGTGATGTATTTGCTATATACTTTGTGTACTTCCCCAAATAATTATTCTTGGCCATTCTCTACCTCAGTCACGTGTGATATGTGTAGTGATATGGAGGTAGTGTAGAGTTGGTGTCTAACTGTGTCTTACTGGATTATCGCCCTTGGCTATAAAAGTGTTATCAACTCTCAAAGTTGATATTTTTGGTTTCTTCTGAGTACCTTCAACCTACTAGATTTATGATTCTTAACAATTTATGTCATAGTTATTTTACAATCAATCATCATAGTTAATTTATAATTAAATTTGATTGACATTTTCATAGACTACATTATTAAGCAAAATAAAAGTGGATGGTGATGACCATTGTTTGTTAAAATAAAAATAGCTGTAACACAAAATAAAAAATATGTGAAATTGTGAAATCTAATCCTTATTTTCGTGATTGCCATATGATATTACAGAATAGTTAAAAAATATCTGAGCCTCAAATTTCTCAGTTTTATTAAAATTTAATGGAATTTCCTCCATAGAAATTGGGATTAGATTTCTTAGGGAAAACACACACATTGCATAAAATAACACACACTGTTCCGCTTGTGTGACTAATCACTGTGAAATTATTGATACAACATGAAAGATGCAGTTTTTATGAATCAGGACATAGAGGAGTTGATATAGTGATACATGCTACTACTCAAAAATTTACAAGGCTTTTTTTTAGGTAGAATAATAATAAAATTTCAGATGTTGCATGTTACATATTGGTGTCCTGGAGAGCCACATTTGAGACAATCTGTTACCATATTATTCCACAGTAAAGCGTTAGTGAAGTAAGTAACAGTGATAGTAGTAGTAATAATAATAATAATAAATAAAAAATAAAAATAAAAAACAAACTGATCCTCTTTGTACAGTGCCTAGCATAGCTGTAAGCATAATTTGATGATGTAAGAAAATAACCAGAGACAGAGGATATTGTTTACTTATAATGTTAAATTACAGGAATTAAAATACTAGATCAGTAATTCAGTTCACATATGCTATAGTTTGAGTAATTATTCACCTTCTAGACATTTAACATGCCAGCTATTTTGACTTACTAATAAAGTGCCAATACAATTATGTCAACTACAGAAACTATAGGTCATGTGAGAAATTCTTCTCTCTTTTCTCTCAGTACCCTACATAAAATAAGTACAGTATCTGTTCTAGGACACTGGCAACATAGACTTGTGCACTTATAGCAAAATCATGCGTGGGCACGCATGCTCTCTCTCTGCCCACCCCCACCCCCCACCCACCCCCCTTTCTTCTCTCCCTCTCTCTAACTCCTCTCTTGCTACACCCCCACTGTAGTCTAGAAAAACAGAGAGAATATTGTTTTTGCAGTTTCAGCCTGTCTGCCTGTTTGTTTGTCAGAAAGCACATAGAATTCTACTAGCAATTCTGGCCAGGTCCAGAGAGCAAAACAGTATTTATTTGGAAAGCAATTAAGAACTCCCCTTCCCCCCACCTCAGCCACCAGTTATAATATCAGAGATCTGAAAATAATACTGGTAAGATTTTGAGAAATCTGAAGCAACTCAATGGTCAAAGTTCCACTGGATGGCCACAATCCTAGGAATTAGAGATGGAGAGAGAGAGAGGGAGGGAGGGAGGAAGGAAGGAAGAGAGGGAAAGAAAGAAGATCATTAGTTCTTAGGCACTAAAGAAGAATATAGGCTAATATAAGAATGGGTATATATTTAAATAATTAGATGATGGTACCTTCAGGCTTACCTGGGATAATCCCAGTTTAGATTATTGTCCTGGCATGGTACTGCCTTTAACTCTCAGAATTATTCTGATTTGGATGATCATCTGTATGTCATCCTGCTAAATACAGAAACCTCCAGAGTGACAGGAATCTGCCTGAATTGATTTCCCACTCTCTGTCCTGTCTCAAAACCTAAATTCCTTTAGGATTTGTTGATTCTTATGAGAATGCTATCTACAGATGATGTGTTTAATGTGCTGCTTCACTGTTTTTTCAACAATGGTAAGGCCTATTATATGCAGTGATAAAAGGAAAGTAGTTATTTTTTCTCCCCACCTTTGGCAGTCTGAGTTTAGCCACATCATGGAAGAAGGGATGTTCAGAGACAGGACAATGCAAAGGCACATGGGTCAACTGGAGATCCCTTGAGGCAGCTGCAGTAGAGTGCAGAGAAAAGGAGCTACAGTGCGTTTCCAGTGGCCACAGACCAACCAAGCCTTGTCAGAAAAAAGTTCCTGGGACTGAAGAGCCAGCTGCATTGTTCCAAGCTGACTATTTTAGTGGCAGAATTTTGCCCAAACATTGCCAGTTTTGGTTTCTCAACAAGCCTCATTCAACAGGGTCACCTTTGAATCTGTCAGCTACCTAATACTCTTCCAATAAGTATTTTATGCTTCATTTAATGAGTTAATTTTGGTTATTTTTAGCTGAGAAACCTGACTAGAATTAGGACAACTGTACAATTGCAGCTTTTTTTTTCCCCAAGAATGTGAAACATTTTGCTGAGTTTTATATCTAGAGGATTTTGACAGTGTTTCATTCTTTCCCTTGTTTTTTGTTTGTTTGTTTGTTTGTTTATGAAAGGGATTCAGCCTCTGGAACTAGAGAGACGACTTAGGTTTCAATTTTGGCTCTGTAACCTGGACCAGTTATTTAACCTCTCTTAGTTTCTGTTTCTATATTTATATCTATAAATAAAAATTGTAGTTCATTTAGCGCCTGCTATACACCGTGTTATTTTAAACTTATTACATAAATTATATGTAATTTCTGCTGAAATGCTTTAAAATGGGTACATGTGAACAGGACTACTCTAAGGATTAAATAATGGAAGGGAATTCTCTGCTTCAGTGACTGGCACATAATCAAAGCTATTACCTTTACCATTATCGATACTTAAAGAAGACTTGTCCTTCCTCCTTTCCAAAGCCAATACATGGACTTGTGCTTTTCAGACAGAACATGAGAGAAGATGTCAGGTGAATAATAGAGAGTATAAGTACTTTAGGGAGTCCAGTGAAAAACAGACCAGAGAATTGATCATAAAACTTAGCATCTGTGCATGGCCTATGAGTGGATTGCCTAGTTTATCCTGTGCAGGAAAACTGAAGTTCTACAGTGTACAGATACCAAACTACATGATCGTAATTATCAGCTGAAGAGTTAGAAAATAACAACATCCTGGGCTTCAGTTCATAGCTACTAAATCTTAATATCAATGGTTAGGTCTAGGAATCTAGCTTTCCTAAGAACCACCAGATGACTGCCACTGTTGTAGGATAAACTGCATCTGGCTTGGTATCAATGGTCTTGCTCCAGAAGGATATTCGGATATCACACATTCCTACTTAGTATGAGAGATGAGGCCCTGCTCTTGTCCTTTCTTAGGTTCTCTGCCCAACACTCCTCCTCATACTACCTCTGCCCTCAAATACATACTTTGGAAAGCTAGCAAAAATTCGTTTGTTTCATTGTAAAGAAAAATGAAATTAGAAAAAAAGTTTAGTTAGAAAATAGTTAAAGGATACAATCTCAAAATTTAATAGAGTACAACATCTGCAGAAGGGATGAAAATGTAAGACTTTATGTTGTAAGCAGAAAAAATTCTAGTTCTAGGTTCAGCCTTATGAGACAATTTAGTTAACTTGGCCAATTTTCTTTTCAACCATGCTTTGAATATATTAAGTCATGTAGAAATTAGGGGTGATAATGCATTTTATACTATTTAATAGTTTTCCATGTGTGCTCTTTTTTAAATCATTGTGTTGAGTAGCAAAGGAAATGGTTGAGCTAGTAAACAGATAAACATCAGGTAATTTACAAAATAAAAGACATAAAGGTAAATAGCTTTATGTATTTTTATGAAAAGTATATCAGATTAACATTGATAGCCTGGATTTATAGATAAAATCATATATCCTAATTACATTCCTATTTATGTCATATGATATATCTCAATTACCTTTAGATTCAAATTCAATTACATATTTTATTTCTAAATTTTGCATAGGTATTCTTAAGTTATTGTTTATATATATGGGATTACCATTTATCATTGCATAGAATTTTTATTTGTAATGTGATTATGATACCATCAGAATCAATTTCTACAATAGCAATTATGTGATTGAATCAGTTATTTAATATAGTTTGATAAATCATCTAAATGTCTTTGATTAGTCTTATCTAAATCATGTTTTCAAATCCTAAGAAGAAATCAACTCATTTAATGAAAGTTTTCAGTTTTTGAGCAATTACTCTCTCAGTTCCAGTACTAAAACTGATCTAAAATATTTCACTTAATTATTTCAGCAACTCTTTAATTTGGTATTATAACAATTGCCATTTACAAATAAGAAGACTTAGTTTTCAGATCTTATCAAGGTCATCTGTTGTTTCTAATTCATAGCTTTCTTGTGAACACTGTAGAGAAGATATGAACACTAAGATTTAACGTATGTATGTCCATGTCTATTCCATTTTGTTTAGTTTAGCACAGGAATAATAAATACTTCATTGTCATATCCTAGAATATATGGCTATGCCCAGTTATAGAGATTCAGAATTAGGAAATCTATATATAAATCCTTAACTATTTCCCCCAAATATCATGGTTTTATTCTCAAAAATGTTCTTTTTTTTGTCTCTCTGTTTTCCTATTTTTGTTACCAACGTCTAGATACTTAATTACAATTTGTATTTTTGCCCATTTGTTTGCTTATCAGTAGTGTTTCATGAAGACATTTTCATGTTCCTTTTTCTTCTTATAGGTAACTGAACAGAAGCTAGTTAATTAGATTAAATAATTTGTGTCAAATGGTATGTTTTTATATATTATATAGTGCACCAAGGCAGAAAAAAAGAGATTATTTAGTAAAAGATATGGTTTTAGTAAAATTCAGGGCTTTTTTTTTTTATACTTTCAATTCACTTTGCAATTTCTTCCCCAGCTTTGTTCATTCCTAGTGTTTGCAATCTTCTGTTTACTAACTATTAAGAGTAATAAAAGTTCTCAAACTAAAGCAGATAATAAATTATTTGCAAGTCATTTATAGCTGAAAGCACCATGATTTTCCAGCATATACTACTGGGTTTTCATTTATAGGCATAAGATAAGAAGAACTGTACATTTTCTAATCACTGGGCTTTGCAGCACACATTTGTAGAGGGTTGGCTTTCAGCTTTAGACAGCTCATAATGTGTAGGTTATCCTCCCATCTTTCTCAGATTATTTTCAGGGAGAGTACAAGAAAATGAAAAGACCCGAAGCCTTTATATATATATATATATATATATATATATATATATATATATTTTGTAAAATGCTGGTGCTTCTAAATTTATTTTCCCTTAGTTGCTGGCTGTGCTGCAGAGGAGAAGAACAGGGGATGGGAGGGACAATGAGAAAAGCACCTTGTGATGTATGAACAGAAAGGAGCCTTTGAGCATCCCTTTGGTATGATTTGTAAAGAACTTTCTACTCTATCTGCATCAATTTGGCCCAAGACTAACTAAACTGTGTGTTTGTGTGTATTCAAGATAAAAACTTTAAATATTGTTCCAAGCTCTTCTGGGGTATCCGGGTTCTGAAGAGAATAGGAACATTTCTAAAGATTAAGGATGTCTTTATGCTGAGAGAATATTATAGTAACTTTTTGATGTAGAGAATAAAGGAAGTCAATCTAGTTCATTATAGAACAGAAGCTAGAAACAAAAACTGTGTGGCTAAAGGTAAAATTGATAATAATTAGTATCCTTAGAGTGGAGACTCACGAGATAATAGTATATCCCTACATCATGTTTAAGTTCATATTTTATATAAATATGTATTTGTAATACAAAAAGCATATGATTTTTAATCAGGCAGGGACAATTATTACCTCCATTTTACTTACAAAGAACTGAAGAGACTCTATGGATCTTGCCAGAGATTACAAAAGCTTATGAGTGGTTCAGCCTGATTTTGTCTTAAGCTGTGTTACAATCACAACTACGATAAGTGGTAGCTATTTATATAAATTTTTATAATAGTAATGCTATAAGCACTTCTGTTTTACAAAGAATGCTATAACTGAGAGGTCAGTTAAGTATACAATGCCAATTTTATATATTATTTGCAAAATACGTATTCTACATTCTACCCTTAAAACTGTTTGTAATTAAATCTATACATAACAACAAAGATGTCTCAAATTAGAAATCAAATATACATTTCCAAAAATAAGTGTACAAGTATTTTCAGGGAGGTATATATTGTAGCTTTTATAAATTTTAATTTTATATCACACAATTATATAGGTTTGTCAGGGAATCAATAGTGAATACTTATTCTACTAAATTAAAAATACACACTATTAAAGACAGTTTGTATAGAAACATTTGAAGAACATAATTGCATTTATGCATAACTTGAGCTGTTATCTATAAAACCCTCATATCTATCTTGTGTGTCAAATATTGCACACAATGAAATTAGAATTCATTAACTTTAATACAAATTCAAAGGGACAAATTGTGTGACAGAGATCTCTACAAATATAAAGTAAAATACATTGCTTTATTTTCTGCTTAAAAATTGATAGTTTTGCAAATTGATTCACAAAGTAAGAGAAAGGGACAAGCTATGATTTTCACTGGAAAGAAGATCTGTGAAAATAAGGTTGCATTTGCCAGTGGATAGGAAGCTAAGTCATTTGATTTTTATTTTAGCAATTATCTCTCATTAAAAGTTGGCAAATGGACTCATGTATTTATTCATCAAATATGAATTAAACAGGGTAGTAACATGATCTGATGATTTTCCCTTTCTCCTCTAGTAGTTGCTTAGTCATCAGGGTATGGAATCACGCCTGTTCTCCTTGCTTGAGCCTGATGAAAGTCATCCTCAAGGAGAGTATGACAACATTATAAGTGGAGAGACAGGAAAAGAGAATTTTAAAGGAAGACAAAAAATGTTAAATAAATTAAGAGATGTAATAAACATTCTGCAGAGTTGTAATTATTGGTAAGATAAAAAGTGTCATAATTACTTGATCAATTTCATTAGCTATAAACATGAACACCCTACAGATATTTTTATAATTTCAGAATCTAAGGATAAGGGTGGACTATTATTTTCAATTACAGTAAATATTTAAAGAAGGTAGATGTCATTAATTTCACAATTGAGTATTTGGATTTTAATGGACTTCATTTTTCTATAAATTTAATTTCTTGTTATCAAGAACAATGAATAGATGATTGGCACATAAGTAGGTAGATAATAGATAGATAATGACATAGACAGAGGAACAGACAAATATATACTGCTATTAATTTCTGTCAATTTTGAAATATTAGAAAAAAGGTAAATATCATATATACACATATAAAATACTCTTGAAATTTTGTTATATTTCCCCAGACATTTTTTCCATTTCTAATTTTATTTAGAATCACCCATAAAAACTACTTTACAGATTAAATTTTTTTTCTATTTTTAACAACAGATAATTTTTAAAAATATTTAGGCACTTATGATCAAAATTTAGAACCCTGACAATTTTCTAGTAAAATACCTTATAAACTTGTATATTAATCTAAGAAACAGATTATTTCCCATTGTCAGCATTTACATTAATAATTACATTGTCCATATATTTGCATAAATTGTATATCTTTCATCTATATTTCTAGATGTACAAGTTGACATAAGTCAAAGAGAATTTGATTTAGCATTTGAAGACTAAGTTCCTGTCTAATTATTCTAATTAACTAAGACTTAGTTTCTGGATAATTATGTATGACGCTTGAAAAAGTATTTATCTGCTCTGGGGTACATGTATTCATTCATTTCTATATTCCTGTAATATATATTGATTACCTCTATGTATCAGTTTCTGTGCTAGGCACTGTTAATACAATGGAAGGCAATAAAGACTTGGTTCCTTGCTTCTAGAACTGTCTAATACAGTGGTCTCTAAAGTGGGGTGCATGCACCCTAGAAAGTGTGCAATATACTTTACAGGGAACAAGTGGAAATATGGAAAAAATCTTTATATTTGTGATTATATCATTTAAAAATATTTTAATAATGTTTTATACTATGTAGAAATGCAGTTTGTGTTGATATATTAGCATGAGTGTCTTTTGTTTATAAGGTTGTGCTGTCAGACAAATCAGAGACTGGATTACTATAAGGAAAAGAGTTAAGTGAAGTGAAAAATGTTATTATATCAAAGACAATATAATTTTTAAAGAAAGACTGAAAATTTTTTGACTTGGGCATTTGGAAACATCATACATCTGATGTCCCCTGTAGTTTTACAATTAAGCATCAATTTATATATGGTATGTTTTAGAAACATTTCCAAGAAATTTGTTTGAATTAACACATTTAATCTTCATAGCAACCCTGTTGGGAAGGTATTCTGATTTTTATCTAACTTATGAGTGTCATTTAAATTCAGGTAATCTGTCTCCAGAGCAAGAACTCATATTCGCTATGGTAGCCTGTCTCTCACATATCAAGTTTATTGATAGAGTACAGTGATAATAGCAGATCTGGAAATAAGTATACTATTAGTAGTTTTAATCTATTTTTCATTATTTTCATATTTACATTATGTCATGAGATAGGCAGTCTTTCTGCTCTTGTGAAGTACATCTTTCCCCACAGCATTAATTTATAGTTTTCTAATTGTATCCTTTTAAAATGCTATTTGAATAGTCATCAGAGATTGAGTCAAATTTGAACCTTACAGTGTGTTGAGCACTGCATCAGGACTTGGAAAAATGGAGCCTATTGAGATAAATTCTCTACACCAATAGGAAACTCGGCTTTCACTGAATATTAATATAACATTTAAAATTATGTGTAAAATTCTGAGTGAAAGACCTGCTTCCCTCCTTCAGTAAAATTTCACTCTATTTATTAAAACTGGTTTATATTATATATGCTTTGGGTAACATGAAACTTATTTTGGCTTTATGTCAATTTCAGTAGTACATAAATTACTAAATTAGTGTTTAAGTTACTTTCAGAAGCACTGAGAATTTTATTTATTTTTTATTAAAATCAAATATAAACAAGTGTTTTATGTGAGTAAAGTTATAAATATCTATTGTGGGTTAGGTGCTAGAAATGCAATACTGACTAAAATCACACAAGTTCCCTGCCCTCATGAAACTTATGGTCTAGCAGGAAAGGTAGATGTTGATCACTAAGTGTGTGGTATTAGGTTCCTTAACTGCCGTAACACAGAACCACAAACTGGGTGGCTTATAACAACAGAAGTTTATTCTCTCACAGATCAAGGCTAGAAGTTGGAAATCAAGGTATTGACAAAGCCATGCTCCCTCTGAACCTCTCGGGGAAGACCTTTCCTTGCCTCTTCTAGCTCCTGGTAGCTTTAGGCATTCCTTGGCTTGTGGCAGCAGAACTTCAATATCTGTCTCATCTTCATGTGATGTCTTTGTTTCCGTGTGTATATGTCTCTATCTTCAATTGACATTCTCCCTGTGTACCTTTACTTCTTTTCTCATAAAAACACAGGTCATTATTGAATTAAAAGCCCAACTTATTCCATCTTAATCATCTTAAATAATTATGTATATAAAGACCCTATTTCCAAATAAGGTCGTTCTGAGATACTGAGGGTTAGGACTTCAGCATATTTTTTTGGAGAACACAATTCAACCCGTAATACTTATCATTGCCAACTGTCTAAGTGCCATGAAGGAAAGGTACAAGCATAATGAGAGCGTGTTCATTGGGAGTGGATCTAGTGTGGAATGTAAGGAAGGCTGGAATTCAGTCAGAGAAAACAGAAGGGGCATGTGCCTTTTGGAGAGAGGAAGCTCAGCATCTTCAAGAAACTGAAGGAAAACCAGTATGACTAGAGATTGAGGACTTGGTGAGGAGCTTGTGGAGAAGAGACAGTAGCACTGCATAAGCTGAGAAAAAGCAAGATTTGGGTTTCCTTGTGAAGGTGAACTGAACAAACAATCTAATTGCATTTTGAAAATATTGATTCAGCTTAGTGTTGCGAAAGATAGCATAGGGAGGGTGCAGTAATGGATGCAGACATAGCAGATAGGAGACAATTGCAGAAGTCTAAGGAAAATGACTTGTATTAAAATAATGTATTCTGAGAGGCGTACAGAGTTAAAATAGATATACTAAACAAAATCAACAGGATGTATAATAAATGGTATGTGAGGAATGAAATCAAAGATGTGCTGAGACTGCTCCTAAATTACTCTCTTGTAGCATGTTCAAGTGTGAGTACCACTTACTGGCATAAGGTGTAGTGATATAAATATAAATATTATGTGTGTTTTTAGACATGTTGAACAAGAAGTGCTTTTCACAAATATTTCAGGCATGTAGTTAGATGTATGGATTTAGAGGTCACAAATAAGGTCTGGGTGAGGAGCTATATGTTGGTAGTCACTGATCATTTTTTCCTTATTCCAGTTGCTTATGCTTTCCCATCTCTACCTGAGTATTAGGCCTGGGATTTAGAAAAGACTTATGATGTGCACTATTGGATAATCTCTAGACACAAAGCTAGAGCTTTACTTCTTCAATGAAATTAATTCCACCATCATTATAGGTTTTCAATAGAAAAGAGAATTCTGCTATTTTTTTTCCACTTTGAGTTGTAAGTTGACTCTTTTTTCCAGTTAATTCTTGAATTCATAGTTTTCTTATTCATTTTTGTCTTAAATTCTAAAAGAGGAGATTTGATGTCTATCTATGGACATTTGTTTATGCTGTATCTGTAGAGATCTCCATGACATTCAAAAACAAATCCTTTTCAGAGGATGCTTTTCAGGTCTGTGATACTAAGTATATATGAACAATACAAAAACACTAGAAATGAAAGTTCTAATTGATTTGTAGAGGATGTATGTGTGTCTATTTTAAGACCAACTAAGGGTGAGTCATTTTAAATTATTCTCTAGAGACTAATTTAAATAAATAAGCATAAAAGAAAAGTAAGGAAGGAAAAGGGTCTAGAACTAGGAAACAAAGTCTAAAGAAAATCTTCAATAAGTGGAATGCCATTCAGTTATTGCCTGTAAATGGCATTTGAAAAAGGGGTACCCACATGACAAATATGTGATACTGCATTGAGAAGCCAGGAATTGGAACAATCTGTTCACCCTATCAACAGCAATACTACACAAACTAGAACGCATATGCTATTAGGCAGACAAAAAAGTCATTCTATTTATTTTCTGGAAAAATGAGTGTGGGTATGTGAGCAGCAAGTACTTTGTAGTATACTGTCCTTTATTCTAGCCATGGAGGAAGTAACCAAAAATTACTTTAACAAAAATTACTTTAATCAAAACCCATATAATATTGTGTATGTAAGATTTAACACTCAAAAGTCAGAAGTAAATGAAAGGTTAATATTTATAAAATATAAAGAGAATGAAATACTGAGGGAGTTACAAGATGTTAGAAATA
The DNA here is from genome assembly GCF_030028045.1 of Hippopotamus amphibius kiboko. Classification (NCBI taxonomy): domain Eukaryota; kingdom Metazoa; phylum Chordata; class Mammalia; order Artiodactyla; family Hippopotamidae; genus Hippopotamus; species Hippopotamus amphibius. The sequence goes on along the minus strand of NC_080193.1, from coordinate 118,025,832 downwards.
AATTTTTTAAGGTAAAAGCCTGACATGACAAAAAACAAATGTGTATTTTAATGCCTGCATAAAAGAAAAGAAACAAGCTCTCAAATATAAAATAAACAGAGAAATATTCCCTAACTGTATATCTTTTGCTTTGGATAAAACTGTTGTATTCAGAAGAATAGTTAACAGGATTTGGAAAAAAATCCAGAAATTATTCAAGACTTCTCAAATATTTTGTGTTGTTCTACTAAATATATGTAAATTCTGAACAAGGACATATCGCATTTAACATTTTTGTTGTGTTAGTTGTGCCAAGAAACATTTGTTTTATTGACTTTAGTGTATTTCTTAGGATCAGATTGATGGTTATCAAAAAAACAATGCCAAGTTTTCATAAATTAGCCTTCTGAACATTACAATAATACACATTGTTAAAAGATGATGTCCAAACCCATCATTTAACACAAATGGAAGGCCATTATATTTGAAAGCATGATATCATTACGCTGTCCATGATCTTAAAGAAAACACACACACACACACCCCCCACATACACACCCCTTATGTAATATGTGGCAAATGTCAATAGCAAGACTCTGAATGTTGGATTGTGAATGGTGGAGAGGATAAATGCAAATCATTACTCAGATTGTAACATTCCACTAGGCCCCAAAAGTTAAGTAGAAAATCTGAAAACATCATCAGGAGACACATAGAAGAGCATCAAGAAATCAATATGTTTATTTGGACAATCAGCCAAACAGGCTGAGGATTCTTAGATATGTCTGGATGTTCTAGGAGTCTTAGCAATCGTGTGAGGATTCCCCATGATTGATTGACAAGAGTAGTTAAAATAATGCTGGCCCATTGACCATTTGTAATGATCAGATTAGATAATTGTAGATTAAAGGAGTTTGGTCTCCTGTTTTATTCAATACTATAAGAATGGTTGTGCAACAGTGTTAATACACTTAATGCGTGGAGTTTTACAATTCAGAAGTATTAAATTGGTAAGTTTTATATTATGTATATTTTACCACAATAAAAAATAGGTCTAAAAGTACTATAAATGTGTACTCCAACTGTCAATACAATGCTTCTAGCCTTCTGTGGAAGTTTCTCATCTCACTTCAGTACAAATATAATCTTAAGTATCTAAACTCCAGTATTCACATGAAAATATACATGCCTGTCTGCATGTGAGGGATGTAGTAAGTCTGTGTCATATTTTCTCAGAGTGCCAGCAATGAATATAAAAGACTGAGTTCATGTGTCGGCTTGGATTACTTACAATCTGGAGAAAACACATACTTTCATACATTTTTGAATTATTCATAATGTAGGCTCCAGGTTGTAACTAAAAAACGGGTCTCCATCTGTAGAGTTCTAACTTGTAGAATACTGTAGTAGATTTCTTTCCTTCTACGAGGAACTGCTATACTTTTTCTTCCTAAACATCTATTTCCCGTTTTTTATAATTATGCAACATTCATCATGAAAAGTTGGTATCATTCAGAAATAATTTCTAACATTTATAACAAGGAAGAATAGCAACTGATTTAATTAATGATAAGTAATGCTGCATTATGAAGTTTGAAAAATCTACCACTTTGGTGAATGGGGGTGGGTGAATGGCATGAAAACCGCTTCTGCGTATTGGATTTCACTATTTTATTACTTACAGCATTAAGTGATTGTTCCATCTGTTTTGGGAATGTTATCCTATTGCTTCTAATCATTAAAGTAAGCAGGATATTTTTATTATACTGAAAGACACTTATGGTATTAGCAAAACAATTCAGTCTTTCAGATGTCTGAATTTTTAATTCAAGACCATCCAGATGAAAATGTTAAGGTTCAAACTGATAAGGGTGGGAGGACAGGCATAATAATAACTGTGTATCAATTCTAATAATACAGTGTAAGGAATATAATTGTTAAATTTGCATTTTATAAAAGTCAGTTATCAGACTATAAAAAATAATTAAGCACTTATTGCTTTTCTAGCTTTCTTTTTTCCATGAGGAATTATATGTATTAAAATTCACTGGAAAAGTATAGTAAACTTGAAGCTTTAAAATTATTACATAATGTAATATTTTACGTTCAGATTGATAAAGAACCATTATCATCTAGATCTGTATTATCAAGATAACCTAGAAGTAACATTATTATTGTTACATAAAGATGAATACAACATAAATAAGTGGTTATTTATAATGAAAAATAGAACATACATATGGATGGAGAAATAGATAGCTAGACAAAAAGGCACAGTTTTAAGGTGAACAGATTTTCATAAAACTTGTTTCAAACTGTTTAGCTTTTATAGTATAGGGTTGAGTGGAATAAGTTAATGTATATGATATTTTATTACCATTTTATCAATTAGTAATATGTATATGCTTGCATCAATTTATTTTGAGCAATATTGCTAGTATTTGCCATTAATATTATTCCTAGAGATGAATTTAAAATAAAAATTAAACACAACTTATTTTATTTGAATTTTCATACAGCTAAACAACAGCAGATAACCTAACAATAAGGATTTCTTAATATATAATACTTGGAGGGCAGAATAGTTTTAGTCTTTTTGCTTGTAATCTGATTAAGTGGTATTTTGAGTTCATCTTCAGTAGTGTATTGCCAGCATTTTAGATGGAGTAAAAATGTTCATTTAACAGATCTCTACATGCCATTCTTTTGTTTTAAACTCAAAGACTATGTAAAAATGATTAAGAGAATTTGTGCTTCTAGAATTTTTAAAGCTATTTTAGATACTTAATACTTGATATAACTCAAAATCCACATTTTCATCCTAAACTTAATAAGCTTGGAAAATAGTTTTTCCTTAGCCATGTGAAAAGGTATATATATTTTACCATAAATAATTGTTTCTGCATATGAATTAGATAGAAACAGAGTACCTCCAATGTTTAAATATGTTTAACAGCTAAGAAATGATTATGTTTATCTATTAATGCTGTTTTCTTTACAGTTTTTTGTAGTGTCACAAATCGAGAAATAAAGTCTTTATGTCTGAAAATGAGAGCATAGACACCAGCCACTGTATCTCATTACCAAAAGGTCATTTTTAAAACAGACCCACAATGTAGAATTAACAACTAGTGTACTTTAAAAATATTTTGATAGAAAGAAATTATACTAATAGGAGCTATTTTTCTTTTCTTCAAATGGTCAATTATACAAATAAACAGTTTTATGTTGTGAAAGTTGAGATGAATATCAGCAGAAAAATGACATTCAGATACAATCATATGTGTGTTATGGAACATCAGAAAATGAGAATTAAAACACATTAACAATAAATGCATACTTCTTTATCAATAAATTGTAGTATCTCAGATTTGTCTCTACATGAAATCTCTCGCAGTATCTAATTTAGCCCCAATTACAATGAATAAAAATTCAGTTAAACAAAACACATGTTTTAAGATGGTGCTTAATGCTAGCAATCTAGTCTGGTATAATGCCAATGGCAGAGAAGGCTAAATAGGAAATTTATTAATTATGCTCTGTTTATACTTTATTGTCAACTCTGATCATTAAGATGATCTATCTTGACTACTCTAGTTAGTACATGAAAGTGAATCATAATACAATTGAATTTAATCAGTGTATCAAAATTTCATATTGGTGCCTTTTCCAGAAAGAATAAATATGTTGACTTATTGCTATCTAGAATGAAGATGAATTTATATTTCATTTAAATTATATAGCTCTCTAATTAATTTGCTTTTGAGAGCTGTTTTATTATACAGAAACATTTTGTTACTTAGACACTTTGCATTATTGAAAATTTTCACATCTTTTTTCTACTTTTCCCTGAACAAATTGTATTTTTTTCAGAGATCTTGCCTTGAAGTGAATTGCATCTACAACATTCCCACGCTGAACCAGTCTAATAATTAGTGTGAGCTTGACATTTGTTAGATATTATTGAATGTATGAGTAAAGATACAATATAAATTTTACATGTATAAGGAAGGGGAAGTAAGCTAGTTAAATGATTTGTATTAAGTATTATAATTTCAAAATTTGCTCTGATTATTAAGCACTGTTTAAATTTCCTAGATAACCTAAAGAGATTAGGGATGGATTCATTCTAGGAAGCTGTTTAAGTTATTGTCTTAGCTGGGTCAAAAGCCCAATTCTTGAGAACTGCCAGTTTTGGAATTCTGAATTCATTAAACCAATATGGTAGTGAAGTGACCTTCAACTTCCCAGGAGAGTTTAGAGGCAATGTAAACAGAGAAAGGAGAACTGGTTCATTCAATATTTATTCAACATGGAGTTTCTCACATATACCTGTCACATGCTCTGGAAAAAATGATGAACACAAATTGCACCTCTTTTTACTTCCTTGCTGCTGCTGAATTAGATAGGTGCTAATCCAGACAGTTACAAAAGCAAATCTAGCATTGCTATTGTAATAAGAACTTTATAAGAGAGAGCTTTGTGCTATTAGAACCTGTAATAGGATTTGCTATAGCAGGGACATCATGAAATTCTGTTCAAGATACACTTTAGATAATAGCATAGGATAAGTAGTAGTTAACTTAAAGTGGAGTGAAGGATTGGGGTGGGGTGAAGTGTCACTGAATATGCCATATCATAAAGAGAGCATGGTATTTGAGAAGCCTGAAAAAGACATATATAGCTGAATTAAATAAAGAGACCTTTTAAATATGAAATCCCCCAAATAGGTTAAGAACCAGATGTTCACATAAGACTATACAGAGCTTTATTTTTCCCTAAAAGCACTGTGTTCAAATAAGTTATTTCTGAATGGTTGGTTAAGGGCATGCTTATGAAACCATTATATTGGTGTTTTTAAAAGTTCTTTCTCACTGCGGACTAAAGAATAGAAGATATTCAGTGTATATGAGTTCACTATTTATACAACTATTGCAGTAGGTCAGACCCATAATGAGGGAAGTTTGAACTTGAGTAGGGATGTTCATGGTGGAGAGAAGACCATGAGCTCGGGGATAGTGGTAGCCATCATGACTGGGGGGTAACTGGAACTGGAGAATAAAGGTGGAAAAGATGGGCAAGAATAATTTTCATTGTTTCCTGTGGATAGCAGTGCCTGTTACCTGAGACAGTCAACACTGAAAGAGGACTAATATGAGTTTACTATGTTATAAATACTTTGTTTTGCCTCAAAATAAAAGTTTTATTTGTTTTGTTTTTGCATAGTGTTTGAAAGTGGCAAAAGTAGTGGATTATGTAGAAGGATCCAGAAAAATTTGACAAATTCTTGATTTTTTTCCCATGTTTCCATGTATGTCATCCCTTAGGTTTCAAGAAAGAAGGTTTTTTACTTCTAAAAGGATGTGGAAAAAAGGTATCTAGATTAAAGGAATAGAATGCAAAAAGAAAATAAAATTAATAAATTTAAATAATACCTTGGTAAATTTAATTAAATTTTATTTTCACATACTGCAGTTTTGCTTAAAATTGTGTAACACAATGTAGTAGAACAATAAGCAAATTTCAAGTCTAGTTAAAATAGTTTAACATTTTTAGTTTGTTTTCTAGTAATGTACAGAATTGTTCTAAAATGTGCAGAAAAGTAAAATAGCCGAGTATGCATATTAAATAGAAAACTTTCCAAATTTGGAAAACAGACTGTTGAATCCTGATAAAAAATAAGTGAAATGCTTCCTGTAATAGATTAATTTTAGCCTCTTACTCAAAATTACTTTTCAATGAGAACATTGTTGTTAATATTTGTATATTAATGGTGAATATGTATCTTTGGTAATCCTATTTTCAAAGTTCTCTTAGTCAAATTCATCTCATTTAGAATTAATGGTACAGAATTGTGGCATTTCTATTGTGTGCTGGTGGTACATACACATGAGTTTCTTTTTGGTATATACCTAGAAATACCATAGCTCAGTGAAGGGTATGTGCACATTCAAGTTTATCAGGTGATGTTTTCCCAAGACGTTGTACTAGTTACTCTCTAGACTACAATAGTTTGGCGTCTTTGTGGTATATATCTACTAACATTTGTTAGATATTTGAATTTTCCCTTATTTGGTATGTGTGGATTGGAATCCCATCTTGGTTTTAATTTTCCTTTCCCATATTTACTTTATCTTGATTGTTAGACATTTATATTTATTGTATATTTGAGTGTCCATAGTTTGTGAAAATAAATGTATTTTGCCTGTTGACATTATTCACTTGTTCATTGAGTTATGTCTTATTCCTGTTGATTTATAGGCATCCTTTAAGTGCTCATGTTATAATTCTTTGTTGATTTATGTGTTGAAAATATATTCACTAATTTCTGCACTATTTGCTTTATTGTGCTTATAGTTACCAATATTTTTCTTGTATTTCTTGCTTTTTGCAAGTTGTTTGAAAAATTATTCCCTAACCAGAAGTAATAAAGTTTTCTGTATCTGCGTTGTCTAATATGGTAACCACTAACATATGTAATTACTTAAATTTAAATTTAAATAAACTAAAGTAAAATGGAATATCAATTCTTAGTAGCACTAGCCACATTTCAAGTTCCTAGTAGCCTGTGGTTAGTGGTTACCATATTGAGCAAATTAGAATATTTCCATTGCCACAAAAAAATTCTATTGATCAGAGCCATTTTATTGTATAAGAATTTAATTTTCTTTTGTTTTATTTGTTTATTTTTGCCTTCACAGTTATGTGGTTGGAACATCATTGAATCTATATAGCTCACCTCTTAGCCCCTTAGGACTGTCAGTCATGTTCAAAAAGAGTTGTGAGAGAACAAATATAAAAGACTTTGATTTCAACATGAAATTTATTTTTGGTAGTTGGTGGGTGTGTGTGTGTGTGTGTGTGTGTGTGTTTAAAGACCACTATTTGGTTAAAATTTTTCCTTTCTAGTCTGTTTCTTAGACCTGAAACAGCATTATTTTTCAACATCCTCATAGAAATTGTTTGTCTACTTACATCAAGGGTGATAAGTGTTACATTTGAACTTCTTTCTATAATCTTATAATGTGCTATTTCTTTTTTAAACTTTTTCTGGTTCCCCTCCTACTTTCTCTTGCTTTGTTTTGAGTTGAATGAGTTTTAAAATTTGTTTTATATTATTTATCTAATTATTTAGAAGTTATGTATTTCTTTTATTATTTTGTTGGTTTTTCCAAGTACATTATACCATGGTTTACTTAACACATTCAAATGTAGTTAATGGCTTTTCTTCATCTCAGATAATAAAAGGGTCTTAGAATCATTTAAATTTTCCTTCATCCCGCAAACTGGCCTTCATCTACATTGTCTATTATTGCTGTCTAGGATTTAAATTCTAACCTGCTTCTTCAAATTAGATGTGAGTATTGCTTCATAAAATAAATGATTGTTTAAATTATTTACAGACACATTTTCCTATCTGTTAACTCAAGATTTGTTCTTGAGTTTAACAGCTTAACTTATGGCCAGTTTTTTCTCTTCATGAAAAATACTTCTTAGAATTTACTTTAGTGAGTATATTCTGTAATTAAACTCTATTGTTTTCCATTTTTGTCTGAAAATATCTTTATATTTAAGTCATTCATTAAGGCATTTTTGCTATGGAAAGATTATTGATTGGCAGTTATTTATCTCATCTCGTTAAGGATATTTCTTCAATATCTTCTACCTTCTGTTGTTTCTAGTGACAAGTCACTGGCCAGTTTAATTACTTTCTCTTTGAAGCTGCTTAATGTTTTCTTGTTGGCTTTTCTTAATGTCTCTGTGCCTCTGCTTTTCTGCCATTTCACTATGGTATGTCTAGATATGGATTTCTCATTAATTATCTTGATTGGGAATGAATGACTCCCAGACCTGATTAGCATCTTTCAAAATTTCTGGAAGGAATTCAGCTATTATCTCTTTGAATATTGCCTTGTTTTATTGCCTTCCAGAGCTCTGTTTTGATGTATGTTAAGCCTTCTCACTATTTCTTCAGTATAATGTAGTCTGTCTTTATATGTCTAGTCAGAATTATAAATAATTTCTTTGGGTCATTTTTCCAGTTTACTGATTCTTTCATGAGTTCTATAAAAACTGCTACTTCATCTATCCATTAAAAAAATCTAGTTGTAATTTAAAATATTGAAATTGCATTTGTTTTCAAATTTCTCTATTTCTTTGGGAAAAAATCTATTTTTATTAAATTTGTTTCTAATAATTGCAGTAGTTGAAATCATTGTGTTTCTATTTCTGCTGTTGTTTATATTAATTTTTATGCATGGTGCCTTTATTTGTGTTCATGTGTGTATATGTATGAAGATATTTTTCTTTCTCTGTTGATTTGTTTCCTATTATAATGAGGTACTAATTTTCTTTTGAACCGCATTTATTGGCATTCCTTTTTTGTTTTTTGGTTTTGTTTCCAACTTTATTGAGATATAGTTGACAACATTGTATAAGCCTCAGTATATAAAGTGATGATTTAATATACATAAGTACTGTGAAATGATTACAACAAAGTTAGTTAACATATCTATCGTAACACATTGTTACTTATTCTGTGTGGTGAGAAATTTTACGATCTACTCTCTTAACATCTTTCAAGTATAGAATACTATATTATCGACTACAGTCACCACGTCTTTTCCCTTTTGTGTTTAATGGATGTATATTTTCCTCTGCTTGAAATTCGACTGTAGTTTTACTCTGTCCCTTAACTTTATGAACAGTTCATGGATATATAATTAAATCATGTGGGTTGCAACATATTTTACTTATCAATTTTCTTTTTGTGAAAAATTTAAATTCTTTACACCTTTTGCTGTTTTAAGTTGTACTTTGGCAAATATTTTTGTACATGACCCTTTTCCTACATTTTTTGATTTTCAGTAGGGTTCCAGAGATTTATTTATTGGAGCAAAGATTATGCACCTATTTAAAACTATCACTGTGAAAGTGCTTTTGTGAAAAGTTGTATCCACCTTATATTTCCAGATGTAGTGTAAAAGAGCGACCACCTCATCCTTCTCTCCAGTGTTGACCCATTCACTGCTGTTTTAAATATTTGCCATTGCAGAGGTGAAAACTGGTATGTTGTTGTTGTCTTAATTTGCATTTTTCTGATCACCAGTGAGGTCAGTGTTTTAAAATATGTTTGTTAGCCATTTTTTTGTGTTCTCTTGATGACTTTGAGTTCATATGGTGTTTGCTTCTGTCTGCCAAGTTGGGACAATTTTAAATTCTTTCAAATAACTTAGTTTGGAACATTCCCTATAAAGTGAATATTGACATCCTTGGAGGATTAGATTAAAGTTTCAAATGGTACATGTACTTTTTTCTTTTCCCCTTCGTGCGGTGTCAAGACAGATATTGGTAATAATCCAGTCTGTCAACATTTAGAAGAGTCCTTTTGAGAAGGGTTGGGAAAGGAATATTGTATTTCTTGTCCTCCTTTGTTTGTTTGTTTTAGCCCATATGTTCTAGCTTAACTGAAAATTTCTTGTCAGGTTCCACACCTTGGGTGCATCTTATTACAGCTTCTGTCTTCTGTAATCTATATGGTGTTGAAACTGTGGCTCAAGATCTTAGATTTTGTAGAAACACTCAGTGAGAATGCTGGCATTGGTACTTGCTTACTTCCTAGGTACCTAGTTTCCAGTTTTTATCTCTTTAATTTTATGTTAATGGTAACTCATCAATGAATTTAAAGTTGTTTCTGATTTAAAAAATTTTATTCAGTGTTTTAGTTACCTCAACCAGTAATTAACATTAATCTCTAAATATATCTTTTTCCTATAACATAAATTGTAACATAAATTCCACCATCTTAAATTTTTGTACTGGAATTTTCCTGTTTCACTTCTATACTTGCACTTATTGCATGTATCAAACCTACAAATAAACATTATAAAAATATGTGATGTAGACATTGTTATTGAAAGCAAAATTTAAAAATTTAATCCATTTTCTTGGTAAATTTTTTCTTTGTAAATTATAGGGTGATTCTTGAAGTTTTTCCCCCAGGTCCAGAGAAACATGCAAATTTAGAGAAACAATTTAAGCATTTATTTTTTAAAAATTGGTCCTGTATTTTGTTCTTTTTACTATACTAACTTACATTACATGATCACTATGGCAATGAGAGTCTCAGAAAATTGAAAAACATAAGTTGCTGAAGCCATCCACAATAGGTAGTACTCAAGGGAATAACCATTAAAATTGTCCAGAAAATAAATTGCCAAATAAATTGTGAGGAGTAAAATAAATAGCAAAGTCAAAACAATTACTCTCATACTAAATTATATAATTTTCACTAAATACTTTTCTTATTGAACCATATGTCTAAGTTATGGGAAAAAATTGAAAGAGAATTATTTTCAAAACCTTAGTTTCCAATGCATATCAGTTCATATAAATTAATAATTTTATAATTTGTTAACTTAAGGATCTCACTTGCAAGAACTTGTCAGAAGTAAGAATTCAAAACATTAAATTTTATGCATAAACATAGGTGTAGTATTAACTATATTAGCATACCTGAAAAAGAATCAGTATGCCAGGGGTATCATTAAGTATCCCTTAACATATAAAATTTAAAATGTTAATTTAGCCATTAAAATTATATGCATAATAAACATGTAGCAGCCTGAGCAGTAATATAATATTAGTAATACAATATTTAGGAGAGAAGGAAACATTTAAAATGTAAGATACGCTTGCATATGAACTGACAAGAAGAAAACAAAAAGGAATGAAAGTATTTATGTTGGTGTGGTGAAATTGTGTATGCTTTTAAAGCATGCTTCATGCATTTTTATTCTGTTCTTATAATCAAGACAACCTTAATATGTTATGTCTAAATCAAGAGAAACTTAATCAAGGTTTACAGTTTTGTTAAAATATCCACATAGAACTATAAACATCTATTCTAAATTGGTTAGCTTACAAATTTATATGATGATGTAGCATAATTTTACATGTGGACCAGCTATCATTTCTAGAATATATGATCTTCAGGCCAACTCATAAAATCAAATTTCTAAAATTGAAGGTCTAGGGGAAAATTTCCTGCATTTCAAAACTATATGTGGAAATTTTAAAATAAAGGAAATGGATGACCAAAAGAAATGAATTCAGGATACTGGGAGATGTTAGATGAACAAAAAATAGGAAACAGTTGCATAAAAATATACCCCTCTTCCTTCAAAGTACAATTTCAATTTGATGTACCATTAAAATGGAAAACCTATTGATTCTGGTTAATCATAATTGCTGTAAACTATTATAAGATTATCCAAAGCATCAGTATTAAAAATAATAAATTCAGGACATTAATCTTTGATATGTTTGTTGATAATAATTGTATTGAATATTCTGAAGTTGCTTCTTGGACTAAAATATCAAATGACTTTACTGAATATGTGTATTCTTTTGGGCACAGAAGGAAAGGATATCAGAGGATTTGTAGTGCAATTATTAGTTTTGGTTTACTGAACATTTATGATATCCCTGGCATTATGCTGGGTGCTGTTGCTATGAGGGTAAATTATCTCTTAAGGAGTTCACAAGTAAAAAGCAGTCACAAAATAGGAATAATATTTGACCTGAAATCAATATATTAAAAATGTTTTCAAGCAATCTCGGGCTAAAATAAAGACTGAAAAGCAGTGTTGGTCTTTCAGGACTCCATTTAGTCTTTTTTGTGTCACTTCTTTATTGCTTAGTGGTTCCTTCAGTCTCTCATTTTTAACTATTAGGTCTTCTGCACTGCAGCAAGTGCCAGTGAACTCAAGATAACATCTAAGTGACTGATAAGGACTGGTATGTTACATTCCTAAGGGATTTTTCTACTTCTCCTAGATTTATAGTTTCTTTCTTTCTTTCTTTCTTTCTTTCTTTCTTTCTTTCTTTCTTTCTTTCTTTCTTTCTTTCTTTTTCTTTTTAACAACTAGACAAGATCCTAGGATAATTTATTAAACCTCTATTCAGAAATTTGAATACTGAGGTCCAGAGAGAGGGTGTGACCTGTCCAAGGTCATTAGCTATTAAGTCATAGAATTAGAACCTCTCCAGTCTCCATTTTAATATGGGTAAGAAATCTAAGCTAGATACCTCCCCTGATTATGTAGAAGAACCTCTTCTTGCCAAACACTTTCTTTAACCTCTTACTTTCTCGAAGGAATAATGTGTAGAAATATAGGAAGATGTAACACAACCCTTTATGTGTTTTGTGTTCCAGATTAAACAAAATAAATAAATAAAAGAGTGATACAAAATTCTTTCCTTTACAAAGTAATTGCTTTTAAATGCAACCCTACAGAAAAGTAATACTAAAAGAAAATTCTAAAGTTATGAAAATCCAGGGTTTACTCTACTCATCTATCACTTACAATGGAAGCAGTGCAACTAATGGGCCATTCATCATTTTGAAAATCTCCTTCCAGTATATTAGGCTGCTAAATGCCTTGAGACCCAGGGTACTGGAATGAAGCTACTGTATTAAAATAAAGTACTTTAAAGTTGGAAAATGAGAAAAATAAAGTCTTTAAAGTTTTCAAGAGCTATTGAAGAATTTGTAAATACATTTTAAAACATGTAATGCATATATGAAATAGGCCATTTTTGATTATCCAAATTGATTAAAACATGAAAGAGAAGTATTTTATGGTATTCTTTACAAAATTAGATTTATGAAATAGTGATACAAAGTTAAGAAAATGCATTTCTAGACTGTGGAAACATTCTAGTAACTACATCACTGTTGAATTAAAGCATACAGAAATTTGATGATGAATTTAGATAATTTTTAAAAGTAGTGCTGGATTATATGTTAAATGTTAATATACTACATATATATTTAAAAAATATTAGCAGCCATCCAAGTATCTTGAATCAACCTTTAAGCCTTGTACATGGCTGGATTTCTTTGAATTATTGCATCTCTAGGCAGTGAAAACAAACTTTAACATTTATCTAAGCCAAGCATGGAAGGAGTTTGCACCTCCTTCCGCTGCCCTGTCTCCCAGGGAAAACAAAACAATACTGGGAAACAAACATCAGGAATGTATTCCAAACTAAATATAGGGGCTTTGGAGTTACCCATTACTGTGCTAGCTTTCAATACTGTAAATACATTCAAGTGCAAAATGTTATGCCTGCTTCATTAGTACATTACCCTAGGTGATAATACTAACCGTCACTGACAAAGCATCTTTAATTATAATTGATTCTGCTTTATTTAATGAGACTTATATAATGCTAAATTTGAGAGTTTTTTCAATATATTGAACAATCAGGATAACACTGGCACTGATCAAATAAAATTAGTCAACATAATCTATGTCACATAGTTAATATCAAGGTTGAAGGTAAAGAATTATTCACATTTTCTAGATAAATTTAATGAAATTTGGGAAACATTAATTTCATTGTTAAATTGGTAAGTTGAATTTTAATCTACAGGTTTCTCTTTTTTCCCATCCAAAAAATGGATAATTTTGATTTATGAAACAGAAAGCCAAAACAAAACCAAAACAAAAGTTTCCTGTATTGAAATACAGACAAATAGTATATCAAATTAGCAAAAGTTTAACTTGATAAACCTCTGAGGCAGGACACTGGGATTTGGAAAAAGATATAAAGTTATTGAGATCAAGGAAACAGATTCCTATGGAAAGGGTTGAAGTAGCTTATTTTTAATCAGTGAGTTCAACTAAATTCTGCTATATTAGTCTTCACTTCCCTTTAATGACTACATTGGCAGATTGCACTACATTTAGTAACTTTTAGTTATACTAAATACCATTTAGTTCTTATTGTCAATCTCATATTCAAATAAAATCTCCAGACTACCTTATTTCATCTTACTAAACCTCAGCGGATCCAATTCAGTTGGAGTAGGAGAAGGGAAAGGGAAAAGAAAAGAGATAATTTTGTCTGGCCAAAATTATAGCCTTTTAGTCATATATGACTTTTTTCAGTCTAACATTCAGTAGGCTAACACATGCCTGTGTAGCAGATACGCTGGATATTGGGACTGAACTCTTAGAAAGGTAATGTTTAGTTGTTTTGTTGCATGATCCTCTGATGCAGGACATGCAGAGGAAGCTTAACCTTTTTTACCTGACCTCAGCTTTGCTTACCTGGAACCCTTCCTGAAACATCTTCCTATAGACAACCTTCTTGGGTGAAGCTTCAGAAAGATGGCTCAAGTCCCACTTCCTTCCACAGTGCTTTCTTGACTAACAGGAAACATAACCTGCATTGCTATTCCCAACGGTAAGCTTGTAAACTATGTCAGTTCTGCCCCTTTCTGTCCTGCTACCTTTCTTAACTCTACTTTCTGTAATCAGGGGCAACTAAATGGATCTACTGCTTTAGGAGAATTCTCACCTGGTAATAGAGTGTCACTTCTTCTATCTAGCAAATGTCCCCAGTCTCTGTAAGTGATGCTTTGGGGATTTTTCCTTAAAGTGAGATGCTACAGAAGAGCTAATTGGGAATCTGATCTCCTCATAAGGATTACAGTATTTCCCACCAGACACAGGAGACCACAACACTTCCCCCTTCCTCAATTCTTCATTTAGATGAACTGGACGAATGAAAAGGGGTAAAGGTGGGTTTGAATAATAAAATAAGCTTATTCAAGTAATGGTCTTGAATGGCTATATGTACCCTTAAGTGTTGGTTGTTCTTCAGATTATAAAGTTGTTATGTTTCTTGTTTTGAGGACAGAAAATCCCACTCATCCTTATACTACTTTTGCAACCTAACCTGAGAATATAACAACACAAGTACACAAAGATATTGATACAAATATATACATTTTAACATTTTTTTGTAAAAACAAAACAAATAAAATAAAATAACATAAAGTAAGAATAACCTGAATGTTTACTATAAGGGGATGAGTTGAAGTTAGCTTTACTCCAAACTTTGGAATTACCCCCTCATCCCCATTTGAATGTGTCACATCTAAGCTCAAGAATGGACCCTCACAATGTGTTCATATAGCCATATGTTTGTAAAATTTGCATTCACTAACTATTTTAACTGCAATTGGTTAAGATTATTTTTCTTTTTCAACTTCCTCAAAATATAGGTAGTACCTTAGTTTTTCTGACATTTCTTGTGCTGTGTAGGCTGATGGTTCCAGAAAGAACACAAGAAAAATCATCAACAATGGTGAAAAAGAGTGGGGATAAAATATTGAAATTATAAAACTGACATTCCCCAGATTTCAAATTCTTCAATAAGTCAGTTGATAAGAATAAATTGGTTACAGAATTATGTAGTTCAACATAATGAAGCAATAATTTACAAATTTACTTTTATACACATTTTAATTACTCCCTAATTCATTTAAATCACTCCCTGATTTCTGATAAATTTTGTATATTTTAAACAATTATCTATCAATACCCAAATTCAGTTACAATAGAATGGTTTAATCTGGTGGAAGATAAAGAGAACACTTAATCTTTGTGTTAGGAATAACAATAACCCCCATAGATGTCCACATATTAATCCTTGAAACCTGTGAATATATTACCTTGTACGAGAAAAGTGACTTTACATATGTAATTAAGTTAATGATCTTCAGATGATGAGATTTTCCTAGAATATCTGGGTGGGCCCAATGTGATCACAATGACCCTTAAAGGGAAAGGAGACAGGAGAATCAAAGCAGGGAAGTAGATATGATGACATAAGCAAATGTGAGTGAAGAAGAAAGAGAGACAGAGGCAGAGACAGAGAGAGAGATTTGAAGATGCCAAACTGCTGGTTTTGAAGATAGAGACAAGGAATGCAGATTGCCTGTTTCCTCTGGAAGCAGGAAGACAAGGAAATGGGTTCTCCCCAAGCCTTTGGGAAAAACACAGCTCTGCCCACACCTTGCTATAAGCTAAATAAACCTGTTTTGGACTTCTGACCTCCAGAATTGTGAGGTTAGTGCATTTGTGCTGTTTCAAGCAACTAAGTTTGTGGTAATTTATTGCAACAGCAACAGGAAACTAATAAAAATTGAAAGAAAATATTTGTGGTATTTGTCAGCATTAAATTTCACTTATTGTTTATGTTCTTCTGAAGGCTAATATCTATTTTGTTTGAAGTTTATTAGTAATTTTCTATTCTTTTTCTTAAAAGAAAAACACTGTAAACGTGAGACATAGAGAAAGTGGATCTTCCCTTGCATAGAAGAGTGGTTAAATTTTACAGCATCTTTTTCTTCCTTTGAAATAATTAAATATAGTGTTCTGTTTATCAAATAGATTTTTATACTTTAGGAAGTACTTTGGCAGAGACATATAGAGCTTTCGCAATTCATTTTCTTCTTTAATTTTGTGTACCTGTCGAGAAGATGATATTCAACAAGACAGTTTCTCTTTTTTGACAATACAGCCACTTTCTCATATAAAACAACCACATATTGTTTATCTAACACTGGAAAGGATTTCCTGTGTAAGTTTAGCAATTAATTCAAACCAGATGCTCCACTTCAAGAATAAGGAGTAGTTTGGCAGTAACATTATAAACCTGTCTATTTTTTTTTTTTTTGACATACAATAAACTGCATATATTTAGAGTGTACAATTTGGCATCCTAATCTCCCAGTTCATTGTCTACTTGTTTTTATTTAGAAGTCATTAACCACTACAGCAAAGTAACTAATTAGCATTGTTGAAGGTACCATAGTCACCTTGCATAGAGTCAAGTATGGGAGATAAATAATAATGAATTGTATATGGTGAAAGTATTATTAAAGAAAGCAAATAAAATATATTCTCCACAGTCTTACCCTTTATACTTTAGTAAATCTGAATTAGTTAATAGTAAGTTGAGTGCAATGGGTATTGAGTAATTTAACAATTCAATATCTAATTCTTTTATTTTATTTTAAAAATTTATTTATTTATTTGGTTGCACCAGGTCTTAGCTGCAGCAGGTGGGCTCCTTACTTGTGGCTCAAGGGATCCTTAGTTGAGGCTCACTGGCTTCTTAGTTGTGGCATGCAAACTGTTAGTTGTGACATGCATGTGGGATCTTGTTCCCTGAAGAGGGATTAAAACCAGGTCCCCTGCATTGGGAGAGTGCAGTCTTAACCACAGCACTACCAGGGAAGTACCCAGTATGATAATGATATGTAAAGGAAATACTAAGAAACATTATTAATTTTCAATTATTGTACTTGATCAGAAATAAAAGAGAAAAGAACAGCTTTTTTTCTGATATTTCACTGTGTTTAAAAATATTGGAATACTCACATTTGTATTTTATTTTCTCTTCCTCATTTGGTTTTATGATTCTAATATGGATTATTAAGTAAAGCTAGGAGTAAGTGAAAATTGTCTTTAATATTTCAAAATAGGTCTTAGTTTTTGTACATGCATGGACACATAAACTCACTACATAAATCACATAGAAGGAAAAAATTGTTTTAGTGAACAGTAGTTGAGACTGAAAAATTATAAATTTCTATTTAAATGTTCATTAACTCAGTGCCTAAAATGGAATTTTATTTTAATGGTTCTGCCATTAAAACAAAACCAATACTACACTAGTGAAATATTCATTAAATTAAACTTTTTCTTCTTCTGGTTGTGTGTGTGTGTGTGTGTGTGTGTGTATGTGTGTATTGTCTAATTTTTACTCTAGTGCATATAATTTAATATATATTTGCTTTTCCATGTTAACATATGGTACTTTCTCTCATTTTATTACTTCTCACATTACTCACTTTAAATTCACCATTCTTGATTATAATCATTATTTTTGTATTCCGTCTTCATGTACAGCTATTCTAAGGTAAACTTTCAAAGTTATTTCTACTAAACTTAGAGAGTTTCCACTGTTTCCTATAAATAGTTTGGTAATAATTCATGAAAAACATTATTATGGATTACTATCTATTGGACATATCGTAATATTCTTTTAAGAATAACAAACATTCTATATTTAGTTTTTCTCATCTTTGTTGAATATAGAAGCATGGACAAAACACTACTAGGAAACAGTATTTCTTTTTTGAAGAATCTATTCCTTCTCTCTGAAATCATGAATTTGACAAATTAATTACGTTATCTTTTCCCTATACATATATTATTTCAGTCCAGTTCTGTCACTGATGTTGGCAACGCCTAAACAAAATGGCATTTGCAGGCAATCTTTTCTTTTAAGGACAGAGAACAAGAACTGAGGAAAAGTATTTCTCTGTGGCCTGAGGTTGTTAATCATGGAAGTGGATGTTTAGGGTGGTAGACCATACTGTGCCTGTTCTGGGCATTTCATGCCTAGTGAAGGAGCCTAGAAACAAAGACACCCCAGTAACAATGCACACACATACAGGCCAGATCTTGGTTTTTAACACCATTTCCCACTAAAAGGAACTGGGACACCTCAGAAAAATTACTGATTCCAGAGCTGACTCAGGAAAAATACAAAATGAATCTGAAATATTTTATTATGAAAAGAAGTAACAGTGTTAAAAAAAAGTGATGCAGCATGTGACAAGATCACAGGGGTCAGTTTAAGGGACTCACGCTGACTAAACATGTGATAGAGCCTCAAAACAACGTATTGACAATACAGAATTGAAAGCCATTTTAAAAAGTAGAAATCAGTGAAGTCAGTGGGTCCCAAAATTTGCTGCATGTTGGAATTATCTGGGGATCTTTAAAAATAAGGATACCAGGCTCTCACCTCAAGATATTTTGTTTTTATTGGTATGTATGAGGAGCAAAAGGCACATCAGATTTCTTTTTTTTTCCTTAAAATTTACTAATTATAAGTAATTGGGAAAAGAATAATAATATTTTTCGACAATGTATGTGTTTTTTTGTTTGTTTTTGTTTTTGTTATTGATCCTCTTAAGTAGAGGAAATTTAGGGTTTTTTTTCCTTACCTCCTTGATGAGATTTATGAGATTTCCTATAATTTATAGGAAATTTATGTCCTCAATGTTTATTAGTCAGACAAAAACTTGGCAGCAAATTAGAATATTTTCCTAATTGGAAACATTGACTTTTTTTTTTTCGGTAAACCAGGATTTTCTACTTTGCCATGGTATGCCTTGTGTCATATTGTAAGTTCAGGGGCTCCACTGGATTGTAAGAAATTAGATGTATATAGTAATGACTCCAGGGGTTAAATAACTTATCTTTGCCATTTTATTTCCTTCCCCTTATTTGCCCTACTATTTCTAGCAACAAGAGCCTTGAACTTTTAGTGTTCAAGATTTTTGTTTGTTTTGTTTTGTTTTTTAAGCATGCATTTTAATGGCATTAGCTTGGTACTGAAAAGTCAATTTTATAAAAGATGTTGCAACTCCAGTTAATTCCATTTTCATTTATCTATTCTGATTTACTTTTTAACCTTACCTATTTTTACTAATGTTGTTCTTACTAGAAATTATATCATGTTATTACATATTTTCCTTCTTTTTTTTTAAGAACTTTTACTGAGATACAGTTAACATACAATAAACTGCATATATTTAAAGTGTACAGTTTGGTATTCCAGTCTCCCAATTCATTCCCCCCCAACCCTCCCCACTTTCCCCACTTGGTGTGCATATGTTTGTCCTCTGCATACATATTTTCATTCTTAATTTAACACAGAAATTATCTTGTGTGTATGAAAGTAGCAGAAAACTGTAGAAGTCTTCAGAAATGAATGTAGTAAATATTTTAGTTTTCTCTATCTCCATATGAAGTGCTTGGGCTAGAACAAGTGTGGGAGATGATCTCAAGATATGTGTGTGTGTGTGTGCGCGCGCACGCACACGTGTGCAGTGTAGTGTGTTTCCTCAGTCATAATGTGAACTGTTCCTAAGAGGTCTTTCCACTCCACCTATTCTTTTTTCTATTATTCTTTTTTTCTATTATTTTTTCAATATCCTTTTCTGTATTCAAGTAATTTAATGCTTCTGGTCATGAAAGTTTTAATGATCAAAATCTATACTTTGAAAAAGAATATCAAAATTAAGTCCTGAGATGTAAGGAAACATCTTACTTAACAATAGGTTTTATTTCTAGGATATTACTGTTTTAGAAGCTATGATAAATCAAATCAGAATCACTTTATATATATGTATATAAAATATATATAAATACTCATATATACTATTGTTATTCAAATTCAATGGCTTTTTAAAATAATGTGTAAAATATTTTAAAATTGCTTCATTGATGTTACCCTGTGATTTCAATAATTTCTGAAACAATATCAGTTTTTTAACCTGCAAGTTTTTCAAGTGTGTCTTATTTCATTTCTAATTGCAGTGGGTGGAGTTTAAAATTAGAACTTGGGGTATTTTTCCCTTTTAAGAGACCACTTTTAATCTGCTGTAGGTGGTTATTTTGGAACCCATGATAATTATATAGTAAACGAGGAGAAGATAAGATGTGAATTATTTCATGAAGTATTTTCCCCAACCTTGGGAGATATTTTAGACAGAAGGAAATTTAGTATTACCCTGAAAAATGCATAATCTTTACAATGATAACTTGAGACGTTCTGGAGAAAGAGACTGAGGAGAGCATTTCCAATAAAGTCTGACTGTTTATATCTAAAATGTTTCCATATTTTCTGAAAAAGATTGTTTCTTTTTAATAACTAATTAACATTTTATTACTATTTTTCAAATATAAAACATGGAATATAGTATTGTTATCTTAAATGAATTATGTATAGTGTTATCAACTGAAATGAGTCACTGTCAGGTGTAATGTGCTAATAATTTTGTTTAAAGCAGGAATGGGAACATTGCAGTAATTTAAAATAGATGTATGTTATGTACATTTCTACCCAGAATTAATATGTTACAAAATATTCTGTAGGCACATCATATTCTTTTCTGTATTTTTAGAAAACATTTTTAATGAATTTCAGAATTATTGCGCTTAACAATAATTAAGCTATTTAGTTTGAACTCACCATTTTAATATAACTTTTACAAAGTTGTAACCAGTGTTTATCTGGGACACAGTAACCTGAGGATGCAACAAAATTATAAAAGCAGAAGTCAAACAAATTTTCTAATCTAGTACTCACACAAAAAATTAGGAAATCCCTAATCCTCCATCCTACTCCATACCTTTTAAGTCTGGACCCATGGGAAACCAGAGAATGGTGTCCTTCTCTACCACTTCCAGTGATGGTCATGTGCATTCCTAGACAGTTAGGCTTGTGAGTATTGAAATGAGCCTATTAAGGATTTTTCTTGTCTGGAATTGGCTGTATAGATGCCCTGCATTCTGTAGAACTTGCCATTGCTGTGTGCTAATTATTTTCCCCCTGGCTGTCAACTGTTCCCTGATCCTTCCTGCACAACTGTATAGGGTTGCTAGATTTGTTCAGGTCTCACAGGGATTTTGACAACACAACTCTTCATCTCATTGTCTATTTCATCCCCTCCACTCATGGATGTGAATCCCTTGAGGTATGATTTAGGAACAATCTGAATGATAGACTTGTGCTACTTCAAAAATCACTCCTATCTGATGACCAACAGACTTTGTAGGTGGATCAATTTTATATCAGGATTCACTGGTCTGCCCATGACCCAATAGTTATGTACAAAAATTTTGAGGGCTGCAAAGTTGAGGTTCCTATTCTGGGTCCTTGGTTCACAGAGACATCATAATGAGTAGTTTACAAAATATGTTAGATCTTTGGATATGTTTTTGGTTATTTTGTGGGTTTTCCTAAAGTCAGTACAAACTTCAAAATTTGAAGTTCAAAATAATTTCCATCATATTTTAGTTACATTTATATAATTGCTGAGTATATAAATTTGGTCACACCATAGAAGTTAATAGATTTGATATTTATAAACTAAGGGAGGTTTATTTTATGTATTACCACTAACTGTGATAGATAAAAGTCACTATTTCCAATTTTCTGCCTCCATTTTTCTTATTATTTTGTGAGAAGAAAGAAGAATGGGTGCTACAAAGGTGTAAAAATTATGGATATTTCTATCTCCATCTCATCATTACTGCTTACCATTCACCCTACATGTTCCCAAAGGCTACATGCTCACAATTATCTTCCTTTATTCTTCATAAGTCCTTAATTCCAGCAAGGTCAATTCAGAACAAGAAGGTTTAATCATAGACATAAAATTCCACTCTTAATTTATAGTTTATACTGTTTGAATGTAGACTTTCTAAGAAAGGAAATCTTAGTAGTAGATTGAGTGATCTGATGCTAGAATCATTATTTATTTTTTTATATTTCAAAACATGTATCTCACCCTAAATAAGTTCCATTTCTTGAGAGGATGTTTCTTCATCATAATCAAATATTTAAATTTTACAAGCACTAATGGACCAAAGGAAATCTTTCATTGTGCTGTTTGAAAATCTTACTTTATATAAAAAAAAAGAGCTTTAAGAAAAACTGAGGGTTGAAGAATAATAATGTAACCTGCATTACTTAACTTGAAAGATTACACTTTTAACATGCACTTTTTTATAGTTAAGATCTTTAGAAGATGAAGTGCTTTAAGTGAAATAAATTTCACACATTTGCAACTCATATTCTGTGTTCTCCAAATAATAAAACATGATATGTTCATAGTTCAGTTGTGTGAGAAAATTGTACTGCTTGTCATTTCCTAGAGAGAAGATGGTCCAAATAGCACCCCTGCTTCTAGCCTTTCCCAACTGAAAGAGTGTTTGATCTGAAACTCAGGTATGTCTTCCATTTTTCCTTGTCTCTCGGAGAACTAAGCCCAGGTTCTGTAATATGGTCTCCAAAGATTTGGAAACTGCCTATCTCTTTAGACCCACTTCTTTCCTTTCCTGGCTTCATATTTCATCTTTACAGGATTCTAGTCACTTTTGTGTAAATTTACAGGAAGTAATATTTAACTGCATCCTTGGATAACAGATGCTCACTGCACTAAGTGACTAACCATGGGGCTTCAGCCATGGCAGGCTCCTAAGGAACCGCTAAGGCTGAGGAGACTGAGTCATCTATTCTTGAAATGTAACCTAACCCTAAAGACGTATGATGCTTCTCTAGGGCAGAACTTCTCTAATACTCTGCTGGGAAAGATCTTTAGGGAACTCTAAACCATGAATATGTTAACACTCGGTAGTTCTTTGTGTACCTACTCTTGTTCTTTTTCTTTATGGACTTTTTTATACTGTTCTTTCTCACTGAAACACACTCTCACAGCTTCATTTTTACCTATCTGTTTGGTATCTTTCAAAACTCAGCACAGGCATCACCTTCTCTAGAAAGAGTTTTTTTAAATTTTGAAGATTCCTGAGACGAACTTCCTGTTATACCAAAATATACTTTTTAAAACTCTAACACTACTCTTAATATATAGTTTTGTGATTCTTTGATTTTCTTACTCCATTGGATATTGGTATTCTTGAGTACTGAGTAGTTGTTGAATTTATTTTTAGGTTTCTGGCAACTATCACAGTTATCAAGAAATGCTTTTAAGTGAATGGATGGAAAAGGATGAGACAGGAGATATTTTACAAATACTAAAAAGTTGTCAGATTTGACACATTTTAAAATTCATCTATATTTTAAGTTTTGAAGTTCTTAGATTTTTATTTTGGGAGAGGAGAGAAAGGAGAGATCAAAGTAACTGAATAAGTATATACATTTGGCCTTGGTAATTTCATGGATCTGAACTCAAGTATGTGTTAAAATACAAACAAATTAACACAGTTCTAAGAAATGAACATCATTAACATTTTCTACAAAAAAAGAGATGATAACCTTTATTTCATGTGTCATTATTAATGTTACATTTTTACATAAAGTGCTTTGGTTCAGGGTTTCCAATTTTTTTAAAGTAATTTATCAGGTAGCTTCATTGGTGAATTCTATAAATATTTAACAAAGAAACAGTACCAACACCATCCAGTTTCTTTCATTAAGTAAAGGAGTAAATGCTTCTCAACTTATTTTAGGTAGCCAGTGTTCTCTTGGTATCCAAAGTAGGCAAAAACAAGACAGTCTTTCTTATGAATGTGGATACAAATATATTTAACAAAATACTAGCACTTGAATAAATCAATCAATAAAAAGCATAATACATCATGACTAGTGACTAAGTAGGGTTTATCCTGGGAATCCGAGGTTGATTTAACAAATAAAAATCATTTAATTCACTTTATTAGAAAAAGGGAGGAAAAACATATGATTATTATTATAGATGTAGAAAAAGGTTTGGACAAAGTTCTATATTCATGTGTAATAATGACTCCAAACAAACTAAAAGGAAATTCCCTATCCTGAAAAGGACATCTATGCACAATCCACAGTTAACATCATCGGTACAGATGAAAGTCTGAATTGTTTCCTTCTAAGTCTGAGAATAAGACAAGAATGTGGACTGGCTTTTATTCAATGTCATACTACTTGGTAACAAATTATAGACAACAGATACATGGAACAGCAGGCATAGATCTCAAAATATTATGCTGACAAAAGCATCTAGACAAAGAAGTATAATCTATAGTCACAGAAAGCTGGTCAGTTTTTGCCTGAGGCCAGGGAATTGACTAGGAAGAGAAACAAAGGAACTTTTTAGAGTTATGGAAAAGCTTCATATTTTGATTGCAGTCACCATCAAGTGGATGTATACATTTGTCAAACTCGTAAACACTTATGCTTGAACCGAGTGCCTTTTATCATATGTAAGTTATACCTCAAAGTATTTATTTTTAAAAGGAAAGTACATTGTTTTATTATGGTATAGAAAATGTATAGCATTGCATTTAATAACAAATTATTTCTGAAAGAGCATAGCCAGTTGTTTCTTAAATATTTTGGATTCGTAAGTCTGCCATGAAAACTCCAGCAAGTGTCTTATCTTTATAGTATTCACATTACTTTTCTAGATTTTAGTTACAAATATGCAACAAGTGAAAATATTTTCCTTCATTATAGATAAGCTCTTTGGATTATATTTTCTGTCTTTGTTGATTGCCTAGGATTAGAAATCAAGTATTCTGTGTCAACATAAATTAAATATTTTATCCCAACAAATTTGTTGGGGTAAAACAGAACATTGAAAGAATAAATCAAGGTCACAGTTTTCTCTGATTAATGTTATAATATGAGATGTCAACTCCTTTAACTCTTAATGTCTGTCCTTTCAATACATACATACATACATAAACACACGTGCACACACACACACTCTTGATATGCTTCTCATTCACATGACTTAGGGTTTCTCTTCCAGTGCAAAATGGCCTCAAATAACCTATACATTGCAATGTTTGAAGGCACTGTGGCTTTTTCTTGATACTAAGTTTAATTATATAAGCCCATACTTTTATTTTTCTCATTGATTTTTTATGATATTAAACTGTTTTAAAGGTTCTCTAACTTCATTACTTAGGAGAAACAGTGTTTCCTTTATTGTTATTTTAGTTTGTACTTAATCTGTCCTCAAGTGCCCATCATTTAACATTCTTGCCCTACACCCAAAGCCTCTCCCCTCCATTATTTTTACTTTCCTTTCAAAGAATATTTTCTTACCTATTGAATCTAAAACATACTTGCTAAGGGTGTATTACTATTCTCTATAACAGGATGATGCTTCATATCTGCTTTTAAATATCCTTTTTAAAGATAAGGTTTGCTTGGTTCTTAGGACAATGTTTACTTATATACTAATAGTTTTCAAAACACATCTCTTAGGATATAACAGGAAAAAGAACTGTAGAAGTCAGATAATATATTTACTTCTTTGCCCCTCTTTTGTGTTTTCTGTTCTTTTTTTTTTTTTCCTTTTTCTACATTATCTTGTGTAGGCATATGGCAACCAGTTGCTCAGGGAGCCAAGTTTCATTACTGACTCTGGCAGCATCCCCAACTCATTCTTCCTACTACCCAAGTCCTATACACACAGCTTAGGCATAACAATTATAGAAGCTCTTGTGTGCTGAAGATCAAAGAAGTCTGAAGAGTTCATACCTGAAAGCACATTCTCAGTTCTTATTCCTATATCTTATATAGCTGGATTCTTTGCATGTTAAAATCAAGCTCTTTTTAGAATGATGGCCTTCACCTTTTCTTGTTACAATAGTTGATGATGGTATGATATATTTAAAATAATTTACATTATCTGATATTAACACAAATATAAAAACAAGTATAGTTCTATTTTATTGGCTTACTACTTCTATAATGAGCATCATATTTATCTAGAATGGTAGTATGAGATGAAAAATTATAGACACAGAACTTCACATTAGAAAAACACATCTACCCATTTTTTTGACATAACATAGAGGATGATATCCCAACTGAAAATGTCACTTAAGGACCTATTATTTATTTTCCTTTATGCAATAAATACTTACCTGTTTTATTTCTTTTCTTTCTACAATGAAGCGCAGCATGTTGGTATACAGGGGATAGTGAAGTAGAAAGAATAAAACCTAGGTGTTAGTTTTGTTTTGCCACTTATTAGTTGTGATTTGGGTCAAGCTTGTTATGTAAACCCTGTTTCTCATTATATAAAAGTGTTTCAATACTCTGAAAAGACAGACAAGATGAAGATTTCTCAAAAATCTGTAAAACTTAACTTCTCAACTTGCTTTTCATTTCTTAAACTATTGAAAGGACTGTGTTAGGGAAATGTGTTGGACAGATATTTTTCTTCTATTCAAGTCTCTGATGTGTAATATTGCACCACACTGGGGCAGCAGATGGCAAGATTAGTTTTTTTAAATAAAAGTCTATCACAAGTATCTGGTGTTTGGCTTTTATTTAAAAGAGTAATGGGAAATTTACATTTTTTTCTTAATATATTTGGCTTCAAAGCGATTACCTGTTTGTAGTTTAATTGTGAGACGCTAATACAGAGACACGACTATTCATCAAAGAATTTTGTGCACTAGATCATCCTCTAAAGTCCTGTACATGATACAAGCACATTAATTAAGATACCTCTTGCATATTCATTTTAAAATTAATGATGAAAGGCATCACTGTGGTTGCAGTATTTTCGTGTTTACTTCTTTTTGCATGATTTCTGCATTTTCATTTCTGGTGAAACATATCTTTCTCTGGTATGTATGTTAGGTATTCTTTTACTTTCAAATAAAATGCTAATTGTATTTCTGTGTGTGTACTCTATCAGTAACTGGAGAATTTAAAGAAAAGAGATCTGGACTTCCCTGGTGGCACAGTGGTTAAGAATGCGCCTGCCAATTCAGGGGACATGGGTTTCATCCCTGGGCCGGGAAGATCCCACATTCCGCGGAACAACTAAGCCCATGGGCCACAGCTACTGAGCCTGTGCTATAGAGCCTGCGAGCCACAGCTGCTGAGCTCACATGTCACAACTACTGAAGCCCATGAGCCTAGAGCCTGTGCTCTGCAATAAGAGAAGCCACCCCAATGAGAAGCCCCCGGACCACAACGAGGAGTAGCCCCTGCTTGCAACTGGAGAAATCCTGCGCCCAACAATGAAGACTCAACACAGCCAAAAATAAAATAGATAAATAAATAAACCATAAAAAAGTTATTAAAAAAAAAAGGAAAGAGATCTAAGGCCACAATCATTATATTAATGAGATTATATTAACCTGAGTCTTTTCTTTCTGTCTCTTCTACCAGTATTTCATGCATTAAAGCAATACTATCCATATGGAATGTTAGCTTCAAATATACTTTCCTTAACACCATGATACTTATTGGCATGATACGTAATTTTACATTGAAAACTTATATTGAAGACATTCGGTTGTCTCTGGTTTATTGCTAAGGATGTGATGACCCAAAAAAACTAGTTTATTAGCTAGATAATTAAAGTTACTTTTTATTTTTCATAGAGGAAGACTATTATTGTTTTAAAACATTCATTTCATAGGTATAGCTGTGTATAATTTTTAAAAAATGAAGTTCTTTGGGTAAAATAGTTGGAAAAAAAGGCTTTACACTGAGTTTAAAAAGAAATGCTTATGATATTAAAGAGGCCTAACACATTGGGAGTGTTAAAACTATGACAGCAAGACACTAACATCATTTAATAAACTATATTTAAACCTTTTAATTATTTCATTCATTGGAGTTTGAGATTGTGGAATTTTGATGAAATCCTTGTTTGGTTAATTTCTAGGCAGTTAAATTATTTATGAGAAAAGGCCTCTTGCATTCCTTTGTTAAATAGCACACCTCTCCAGTATCTTTCTAAGAACTTTTCCTCCTGCTTTGTTTAGTGTAGATTTATCTTTTGATCTTCTTGAACTCTTTCTACATTGTTCTTTCATGTTTCCTCATTTTGGCGTGAATCGATACAATGGCAATTAAAGTCATTTTGCTTGATTGCAGAGTCAAACAGCAGTTAGGTGTTCTCATTCAGTGGTCCATAAAACAAAGTAAAACTCAAATATTTATATAAACAAATTTCATCAACACTTAAATGTATACATTTTACTCCCATAATAGGAAGCCATTTTGGGTATAAATGACTACTCAGAAACCACAAATAGTAAAATATTACTTTAACCCTTTTGCGATGTAGTATACATATTTTTTTAAAGCTGAAATCTTGTTGCATACAAAATTACATCTTCAAATAATATAGCATCATTAATATCTCCAATGATAAGCATTGATTTTTAGAAATAGATTGTTAGTGGTTGCATAATATCTCTTAGTGTAAATGTGTATCATTCATTCCTATACAGTTGTAGTTTGTCACTTTCCCTTTCTTTAAGTAATATTGTGATAATTATTTTAATAATTTTCAGTTAGGGGGAGGTGGCAGTTGTTATTGGTCCATTTGGGTTATTGACATCTAGTTCATTAGTACTGCACCTTTTACAATTTCTGGTTTGGCAAATTTTAGTGTATTTTTGAGGGTGGAAAAGTATTTGATTAATTTTATTCCACAGATACTTGAAAAGAAGGTGTATTTCTTTTGAGAATTAAAACTCTTCACACACACACACACACACACACACACACACTACTTGTTCCATTATTCAGGTTATCTCTACTCAGTATTCTAATAACTTTTATTAAGTGCTTAACATAAATGTTTTCTATAAGCATTTGTGAACAGTGATTTTGTTACATAGCTGATGCCAGTAAGCAGTACATTGCAGTTTAGTACCACTATAATTCTATAAGGTTTCATACATATTATTTATTATATAATTGAGATTTTTCCAGATTAGTTTATGAACTGAATTCAAGCTGTCAAACATTTTTGTTAAAACTCTGATTTGATTAATAAAGTAAACCTATTTCATTTGTGCTTAATTTAACTTTAAAAAATTTTTTATTGAAGTATAGTTGATTTACAATGTTGTACCAACCTCTGCTGTACAGGAAAGTGACCCAATCATACACATATAGACATTCTTTTTTTTTTTTTTTTATATTCTTTTCCTTTATGGTTTGTCACAGGATATTGAATAAAGTTCCCTGTGCTCTACAGTAGGACCTTGTTGTTTTTATCCATCCAATACATCATAGTTTACATCTGCTAATCCCAAACTCTCATTCCTTCCCTTTTCCACCCTCCTCCCCCTTGGCAACCACTAGTCTGTTCTCTATGTCTGTGAGTCTATTTCTGTTTCGTAGATAGGTTCATTTGTGCCATATTTTAGATTCCACATATAAGTGTTATCATATGGTGTTTGTCTTTCTCTTTCTGACTTACTTCACTTAAAATGATAATCTCTAGTTGTATCCATGTTGCTTCAAATGGCATTATTTCATTCACTTTTATGGCTGAGTGGTATTCCACTGTATATATGTACCATATCATCTTTATCCATTCCTCTGTCGATAGACATTTAGGTTGTTTCCATGTTTTGGCTGTTGTGAATAGTGCCACTATGAACATAGGGGTGTATGTGTCTTTTTGAATTATAGTTTTGTCCAGGTATATGCCCAGGAGTGGGATTGCTGGATCATATTGTAATTCTGTAGTTTCCTAAGGAGCCTTCATCCTGTCTTCCATAGTGGCTGCACCAACTTACATTCCCACCAACAGTGTAGGAGGTTTCCCTTTTCTCCACACCCTCGCCAGCATTTGTTATTTGTAGACTTTTTAGTGATGGGCATTCTGACTGGTGTGATGTGGTACCTCATTTTGGATTTGCATTTCTCTAATAATTAGTGACATTGAGCATCTTCTCATGTGCCTACTGGCCATTTGTATGTCTTCTTTGGAGAAGTGTCTATTAAGGTCTTCTGCCCATTTTTTTTTTGTTGTTGGGTTGTTTGTTTATTTGTCATTGTTGAGTTATTTGTATATTTTGGAAATTAAGGTTAACTTTCCAAAATTGGTTGCATTTCTTTACGTGAACAATGAAATATCAGAAAGAGAATATAAAAAAATACCTTTTAAAATAGCCCCCTCCAAATATTTAGGAATAAACCTGGCCAAGGAAGGGAAAGACTTATACAATGAGAACTATAAAACATTAATAAAGGGAATTAGAGAGGATTCAAAGAAGTGGAAAGATATCCTATGCTCTTGGATTGGAAGAATTAATATTGTTAAAATGGCAATACTACCCAAAGCAATCTACAGACTTAATGTGATCCCTGTCAAAATACCCATGACATTTTTCACAGAACTAGAACAAATAATCCAAAAATTTATGTGGAACCACAAAAAACCCAGAACTGCCAAAACAATCCTGAGGGAAAAAAACAAATCAGGAGTCTATAACTCTTCCAGACTTCAGACAATACTACAAAGCTGCAGTAACAAAAACAGTGTAGTATTGGTACGAAAACAGACATATGGATCAATGGAACAGAGTAGAGAGCCCAGAAATAAACCCACACACCTACAGTCAATTAATCTTTGACAAAGGAGACAAGAATATAAAATGGGAAAAAGTCTCTTCAGCAAGTGGTGCTGGGAAAGTTGCAGAGCTACATGTAAATCAGTGAAGGTAGAACACACCCACACACCATGCACAAAAACAAACTCAAGATGGCTTAAAGACTTAAACATAATTTGACACCATAAAACTCCTAGAAGAGAGCATAGGCAAAACATTGTTTGACATAAGTTGTACCAGTGTTTTCTTAGGTCAATGTCCTAAGGCAGTTGAAAAAACAAAAACAAAAACAAAAACAAAACAAATGGGACCTAATCAAACTTACAAGTTTTTGCACAGCAAAGGAAACCATAAAAAAAACTGAAAAGACAACCTACAGAGTAGGAGAAAATATTTGCAAATGATGTGACAGACAGGGGCTTAATTTAACTCTCTATTAAAATCTCAATGTAAACATCTCTTTATTTTCATTTGGGAGTTTTACATATGTTTATAAACTTACAAAATGTTATTTTTGGTCTTATTTTGCTGATCATGGTATTATCTTAGTATTTTATTATGTTTATATACACTTTTTTTTAAGCTCTATACTGGAATATAATTGCTATACACTCTTATACCAGTTTTTGAGGTACACCAAAGTGAATCAGCTGTATCCATACATATATCCCCATATCCCCTCCCTCCCGCAACTCCCTCCCACCCTCCCTGTCCTGGCCCTCTAAGGTATCACCCATCATCCAGTTGATCTCCCTTTGTTATACAGCAACTTCCCTCTAACTATCCATACACTTGTTTTTTAGTCTTTGATTTGCCATATAATGTTTTCTTATTTGACTGTTTTAATTTACTCAACATTTTTGAAAGTAAAAGTCTTTAAAATATTCCTGATAGTAATTGTTTTGTAACTTTACAAAAGATATGATTCAGTTTATATATCTGAATCATTTGCTACAAAAAAAAGATATCTTCAATTGTCTCCTTGTGTAAGGTGGTGAATCTGTTGTGCTTTTATCCCATCCCTTAGGTTTTCCTCTCTTACAGACAATAATCAATATAATCTGGGATTGGAGAATCAAATTACTGTTTCTAAATTATCTAATGTGTTTTGATGTCAGAGTTATTTAACTTTCCAAATGCTTGCTGGAAGTTTTTTTTTTTTTTTTTAACTATTTTCCTGGGAACACGGTATACCTTTATCATTTTCCATTTCAAGCTTCTTTTTTGATCAGAAAATTATCTTCAGGGGATACCCTGATGGTCCAGTGGTTAGGACTCCTTACTCTCGCTGCTGGGCACCCAGGTTTGATCCCTGGTCAGGGAACTAAAATCCCATGAGCCACATGTTATGGCCAAAATAAATAAATTATTGAAAAAGAAGAAAATTATCTTCAGTTATGATTTTGGATTTTACTTCTATTCTAATTGGTGTGGTTTTACATATATATTATAATCTATATTATCATTATTTTAAATTATTCTTTCTTTTACTTCTACATTTCCACAGTTCTTCCTGTGCATCTAGTTCCATTTTAATCCCAAATTATATTTTAAATATTATCCGAGTCCCATTTCTTTTGTCTTTTTTTTCTTTCATCTGAGCCTTGTGTCTTATGTTTCAATGAGGCCATATCTTTTTCCTTTTTATCAAGGGATTCAAAATGTTTTGTAAGATGAATCCATTCTATATTGAACACTTTTGCAGGACATTTATTTTCTTGAAGTTAAACTTGCTTTCATATTTTTATGCATGTATTTTAGAGTATATACACGTAAATTTACTCATCCTTCCATGACAAAAGATTTAGCTGGTATTTTTCAATAAAATAAGTCTTAGATATTATAACTTCTTTCAGTTTAAAATTTGTTCAAATCTTTATGCTTCATTTCATTTACCAATACATACAAATAATGGAAGAACACAGAGAAAAATTATTTTAAAAGATCAAACATTTGAGAAGGATTTTTTATCAACAATTTATATTCTCAAATCCAGATAAGGTAAGTTTGATGGATAAGGCTTTTGGGGTTTTTTTGTTTGTTTGTTTTTATTTTTAAAGGGACATCAGGGATTTTAGGAAGTTAAAATACTTCTCCATTTTAACACTTAGAGAGCACTGGAATGTGGAACATTTTCAAATATCCACTAATCACTCCTATCTTAAGTAGCTTCCAGTATCAAAAACTGACTACCAGTAAAAGTTATCTCAATATTTGTAAGCCAGGAAAACACATTTTCTAGATGTAGTGCAAACTTAACCTTACTAAGAAGATACATGTTTTCTGGTGATAAAAAGTAATGGTAGGTGATGATGCCAAAAGAAGCAATAGTCCTTTTCAATATATTTCCTCCCAGTTAATAAAATACACTTCTAAATAAGTGTTAGATTTCACAACTTAAAATTAAACTTATAAATTGATAAATATTTTCTGGTGAGAAAGCTGATTTTGGGTGGTGATGCTAAAAGAAACAATACTTTCTAAGGTAATATGATATTCCCTAGTTACTAAAAAATATGTAAAAATAAATATTAAATTTTACAACATGTAACTTCACAGCACATGAAATAGTCATATTTACTGTACTACAAGTGATATAGATTTCCTTTATATGATGTCTTTATTTTCACACACACACAAAACTTACTTTGCTTCAAATAAAGCACAAGTCTTGCCTAATGCAGGACTGCTCATGTTACTGAATTGAAAGCCAATTTAATCAGATGACATTGATTTTTTTTATTAGATTTTTTCTGGTTGTTTAACATCTTGGAGATGCAGTTGAAGACAAAAGTATTGTTCTTTTCTGATTTTTTAAAATTTTTTTAACTTGATATTCACCTCTTCATAATAGGGAGATACATGTTCAAATTACTATACACTTACTTAAAAGAGAAGCTCAGTAGATTCTTGTCAGCATTTATGCCAATAATAAATTAGAATTTTACAGATTATAAAATTTATAAATTATAATTTATAATTATAAAATTATGGTAAATTGGGACTTCAAACTATTTCCATTGTTGACTGTGACGTTTCCTTAAACTTGCTGTTTGGCTTTAATAATGTCATTGTTAGATTTGTCTTTCATTGCCATTTGAATATAGAGTTTATATGGTATTTTCATGCAGTTTTTAACTGATGCTATTCCTCAAATTAATTTTCACACATAAATCCACAGATGGGTAAACAAAAAAAAAGTAAGCAAAAGAAGGAGTCTTGTGAAAATTTCTTCCTATGGTTCTTATCAAATCAAGCAGAAGTACCTCATTAAGATAGAAATAGAATTTTACTACTTAATAGATGCATTTTTAGTGGTATTTTGTCTATTGAGTCAAATCTAAAATAAGCTACATCTTAGATTGTTTATGTGTGTTGCAACTCCCAAATGTTTTCATTTGTTGTTCTTTAATATATTGTATTATGCTTTCCCATGTAGCCCTTTCTTCATTTTTTTGTTGCTGTTGTTGTTAGGACATAAAATTACAGGGAGTCTCTGGGTATCATAAACCAAAACTTCATAGAAATTATACTCTTAATAATTTACTATCTGAACTTCCAATTCGTCTGTCATTGCCTTTCTGCCAGACACTACCAGGAACACATCTGAACTTGAACAGACATCTTTCACTGCTTATGAAGCTCAGTGAAGCACCTAACCATGGGGAATTGTGAAGTGTGTTAGAAACAGGGTGTTAGAACAACTTATAATAGGATTTGGGCTTGTGTTAGATGATTTAGGGAAAGATTTAAGAAAGTGATCTTTATTCGAATTAAGAAACAGGGGTGTTTTTATGATGGGCTATTATAAATCTTATCAAGAAGAAGGGAAAATTCCAGTGAGGATAAATCTGTAATTAGTAAAGAAGTAGCCATGATTCATATTAGCCGGAGGATGCTGATCACTTTTGTGTTTTGGACAATGTTCATGATTCTGTCTGTGTTCAGATATGATTATAGATAGTTTGTTTTGACCTATAATGGTGATAGAGTGGCCTTACTTGGTATTGATGATTTGTGAAATTGCTTATGTTCAGCAGGAGAACAAGAAGGCTCAGCTATGAATACCACACTAGTTCTAGGATGTCAGGGGCTGTTTTTCTCTTTTTCAGCTCAAACTTGACAAATGAGGAGAGATATTGTTTATATGTGTTTGTGTATATGTTTCCCAAAACTAAATTTCTTAATGCAAATTTGGGGTGAGAAAGTTTGTCATAAAAGATGTACTGAGACTTGAAGTTACAAAGGTACAGAAAAATAAAATTAGGAAATAAGACCAATTTACAGCCTAAACTTAAGGAAACAATGAGAGAAATGGAAAGGAAATGAAAATATGAATATTTCTAAACATATTTATATTTACACACATTAAAATAACTGAATTATTCAACTGAGAATTTGTTATGTAATTATCAAATAATTTTGTTATTTGCCTACATGAAGTTACTGAAGTAAAACTTATTGATTCCCTATGTTATTTTGGTTATTTAAGAAATGCATCATCCACTGAATAGTATTGTTAAATATTTTCATGATATATGAATGAAAACTCATTACAATTAGGATATGTAATAATGTTTCATTTAATGCACTTGCAATTAAAGAAAATATTCATTACAAGATTCTATCATTGTTATCTGTGCTGAGACTTATTTCATCTTATCTGAAGCTCATACCAAAATAATTTTAGTAGTTATGTGAAAGTACAGAGTAGTTAATAAAAATTTGGCTATGGAAAACCATTTTAAACTTACATCATAATTCAATCACAACACATATAATCTCAGAAAAAATTGAATAAGGGCTTTATAAAGGCAGAAAGTGATGTTAGATATGTCATGCCATTTAACCATGGGACTAACCCTTAATTTGATCCACCAAGTCTTTTTGAATAGTGCATTTCTTTTTCCTTTCAATTTATTTTTAAGCTTGTAATATTTGAAAACTTCAAGAGAGTATTTAGAATGCTATTTGTAGACAATCTATGTAATACTCATTTTTAAAATTTTCGCAAATATATTTTGAATACATTTGAATACATGAGTATTACAGTGAATGCTTTCATAACTTAGATTCGCTAATCCATAACAGTTTACCGCATTTGCTTTATTTCTCTTTGTATTTGTGTATATTTCAGCATGTGTGTATAGGCAGAATCATTTAAGAAATACTTGAGACATCATAATATTTCACCCCTAAATTTTTCAGCAGCTATCTCAAAGAACAAACACATTCACCTAAATAACCATAAATTAACACATTCGAGATATTTATCCCTTGCATATGTAGAGAACGGACTTGAGGACACGGGGTTGGGAGGGGGCAAAGAGGAAGCTGGGACGAAGTGAGAGAGTAGCTTTGACATATATACACTACTAAATGTAAAAGAGATAGCTAGTAGGAAGTTACCTGAATAACATAGGGAGATCAACTCCATGATGTGTGATGACTTAGATGGCCAGGATAGGGAGGGTGGGAGGGAGTTGTGGGAGAGAGGGGCTTTGGGGATACATATATAAATACAGCTGATTCACTTTGGTGTACCTCAAAAACTGGCACAAGAGTGTAAAGCAATTATATTCCAATAAAGAGCTTAAAAAAGAGGGAAAAAAAGATAGTTATCCTTAATCTAGTGTTAATTCTTATATACACTCCATTTTCATGCTTTTCTAACGGTCCCTAATTGTGTCTTGAATGGGCATTTTTATATTATTGTGTTGTGCCTTGTTTCACTTTGCTTTGATCCAGATTCCATCTGCAGATCACACATTACATTTAGTTGCCATGTAGCATATATTTTAAAGCATTTTTCAGATCCTTAACAACACTGTATATTTTTCAATTTAGTGTATTTTTCTTCTTTCAATATCAACCCTTGGTAATATGTATATCCTAAGAGTCTCAAAACTGACCTGGAGGAAGCTTCTCTAAAATGATGATATAATACTGTAATATTATTAAAATATTAAAATACTTTATTCAATATGTTTATTAAACTAAATGTAAAATCGTGTGTTGCCAGACAGAATTATATGGACACTGAGTCTTCAGGGAGAGACCCTGTCTTCATGAGGCTGTCTCTACTTAATGTCCACTTATTTCCCCAGATTCACCTTTATTTTTCCTCCTTATCTCTGTAGTATATCCTCTCAGATATTTTCTCAGAAAAATCAAAATTTTCATTTCATTCCTAAAAGACTACTTGCAACATCTTTTCAATTCAGTATGAATTTGTTCTTATTATACTCTAATCATGGTATACCATTGGGGGCAGTGAGAAGGAAGGAGCAGAGAAGAGTGCTCCAGAATTAATGTGCCTTGTTGAGGAGAATAAAAACACCATTTCTAGTATGAGGTAAAATCTGGATTTGGTGTCTGTCTGATATGCTTCTATATCTCGTTATGATGACTTTTATCATGCAGTGGTTAGAAAATATACAGTAATACCTATTCTTGTTCATTTTGTATCATGTTTAAGCTGGTAGAAAGCAAAGCACCAAAATAGTGTTTTTGAAAATCAGAGTCACTAAATAAAAGAAAATTACTAAGTATTCTCCTGCTTGATTTTGTTTTTTAAAGAATTTCCAAAGCTCAAACTTTTCTACAAAAGGAAAAGTAGGTAGGAAAAAAAAACGTTATCTATATAAATTTAATATCAGATGCTCACTTGCCTATACAAAATCTGGAAAATATGATAAATGTAAATAAAGATTAATAATTGGAGAATAACTCTAAGAGTAAGTTGATGCATGTATGACCTAAGTTTGGAATGGCAACTGCATACGTTGCCATGCCCTCATTTTCTGCCCCAGTCAGACATTACAAATAGATTATAGCATATAGCTTAATTGAACAATTTTCAAAAAAGCAGAGAGATGATTGTTTAATGAAAAGAAAAAAGTATGTAGAAGACATTGAGAAGGAAACTTTCCAGAAAAATTAGAAGAATATAGAAGGCAATCAGAGATAGTTATAGATGTGACAAAGTTGTAGTTTGAGTGATGAATTTGTCGCGAGGACATATTTTGTCTCTTTTGCCTAGTGTTAATAAGTTATTTAAACATCTTTGTATAGAACATAATTCCCATATGTTTTGTTTCTGTTACCTGCCTAGTTTGTGAAGACGTTCATTTGGCTTTCAAAGAATGATAGTGAAATAAACCAGAGATAAATGACAGTATTTATATCAGTACAAGTATTTTATTTTTAGAAGTGTTTATATTTCATAAAGTGATTATTTATATTTATAAATATATTGAGTATGAAGAATGGATACTTCCTGTTAATAATTCTCATCTTAAACTGTTTGGAGGATTGGTAAACTAATTCCCAATTCTGTGCTCAAACTCTTCACCCAATAATCTCCTATCTTGATTGGTTACTTGGAAAGAATTTTTTAATACTATTAGTTTATGTTCATGTTCTTTAATTGTATCATGTAGAGAAAAATAATCTGATACAGTCAACGGTTTCAATTTCAACATACTATCCTGTTTACATTCTTCTAGTTTAGAAAGTGTTTGAGCCAGAGGAAGTGTTGTTCTTGCAGTGGCTACTTTGCAATACAGTATTGTCCTTAATTCATCTCTTGTAGCCATGGTCTCTATATTTTATAGACTATAATTATGTTCCTTTTTGTATTAATTAAATAATGGAATAATTGATGTAAATGATTCTAAATGTAAATATGGTACTTTGGAACTTAAAATCAGTAGCGTATATCAGAATCCTAGAATAGTTCTAAACCTTTATCATAATAATTTTAAAAGCATAACCTAGTATTCAACTAGTTTAACTTTTTAAAAACAGCAAACAGAATTTGAAACTATCATGTATTTCAAAGAGCTACATAAATATTTACACACATACAAACTCTGCTAATTTTATGACTTAAAATACTAAAGGCAAAATATTTTCAGATTTCTTAAAGATAACAATTCAGAGTTTTAAAAGGTAGTGTTAGTAAGTATTGATAATAGATTTTAAGCAGTTATAGCCTTATAGATGACAGGAACTAGCATTCAGTTGTGAAGACTTAAAATTGCTGCTTTTACGCAACATTTTATGATCATGAAGCTGTCCATGGGGAGGCTAGAATGCAAAGGAAGCTGCCTTTATAACATACAGTACTTCTATACCCCTACCTCAGGGATCTTCTGAGGGAAAAAAAAAATCCATTCTCTTCACCTAAGCTGCTCACCTGTGGAAAGAACTCATAAAGATGGGAATTTTAATTTGGAGTTATTGACTTGAGTTACTATATTCATTTTCTCTCACTGTGTAACAAATGACTGCACCTTCAGAAGCTTAAAACAACACACATTTATTATCTCACAGTTCTGCTTGTCAGAAGTCTGGCATGGTGTGGCTGGATTCTCTGTGCAGGTTCTCACAAGAGTCTAAGTCAGGGTGTCAGAAGGGCTAGACTCTTGTCTGAAGGATCTAGGGAATTCATCCACTTTCAGACTCACTCAGGTTGTTGGCTGAATTCAGTTCCTTGAGGTTGTTGGACTCAGATCCCTGTTTCTTTGCTGACTGTCAGGGGCCACTCTGCTCCTGGAGCTGCCTGCATTTTTTTTCTCATGTGGCTACATTCCTTGCCTTCCTAGACCCTCAATGTTATAATTCAATTCAGAAAAGGTACATTGTGAGTCCTCATGCTTTGAATTTAATGACTTCCCCCTCTGCCACATCTCTTTCTGGCTTCCTTTTCTGCTTCCCTCTTCTACCATTAAGGGCTCCTGTAATTACTCACCTAGATAATACAGAATGATTTCCCTATTTTAAGATCAGCTGGTTAATATACTTAGTTATATCTGCAAAGTCCATTTTGCAGTGTAACATAAAATATAATAATGAGAGTTACACCAAGAGGTGGAGATGATGGAGGCCAAAAATCTGCCTGTCACAGTTATTTTTCAAAGAAGATTTGTATGTTTAACACAAAACATTCATTTATTTTGAAATGTTTCCTGTACCCAATAACAAACATGTACAGAGCAATTTCAGTGTATAAGGAAATATAGTTGAATATGAATGTACATTTCATTTATTGCAGACTTTAATTTTATATGTAATACATTTGATTTTTTTCAAAATATCAAAATAGATGGTCTTTAAATTAACATTGT
Source organism: Hippopotamus amphibius kiboko (assembly GCF_030028045.1). Taxonomy (NCBI): domain Eukaryota; kingdom Metazoa; phylum Chordata; class Mammalia; order Artiodactyla; family Hippopotamidae; genus Hippopotamus; species Hippopotamus amphibius. Next base: position 117,985,946 of record NC_080193.1, on the reverse strand, counting down.
AATATATTCTTTCTTCAGAAGCTAGAAAGACACAGTCATTCCAAAGCAAACACAGAAATACTAATAAGTATGTTACATCTACAATATTATAATCTATTACACCAGATTCAAAATACATGTACACTAAATTTTTAACTAATTAAATTCAATGGAGAAAAACATGTACAAATAGCAAAATGAATAATTGATCAATATCTAAGATGAAAAATTATATATACACACTCCCAATTTTAATTGTGTGTTATAATACAATTAAACACTGTGGTAAAATGATTTTGTGATTATTTTGTATTGCAGCAGTTGTATGAATTATGTTTTCTCATGATCAGCAAAAATTCTAAATTTCCAAATTGTATGCTATCATCTCAGGCAGATTAGCATAAAATTTAATTTGTGCCACTTAGCCAGAGGCGAGGGAGGGAAATTAACTTGACACATTAATTTTGCATTTACAGTAGTCTGTCATAATGTTCATGTGCATGTGAAATTTATTAGTTATTCCCTTTGCATCAATGTCAGAATTTACTTCCTTGGGTGTCTTAACCAGAAGAAAATATTTGTTCACAAAATACATTGCAACACAAATTGAATTGCAGAAAACTGGCCATCGAGGAAGTAGTTCCACAAGATAATTGCATAGAACATAGGTTTTGTTAACCACATATAAATTTTGGTTTTGATTGTAATAATGATGCATTTAACTTTCAAATCAAACATGAAGGTCTAGGAAGGCAAATAATCCAAAGTAGCAGATAATTTGAATTCTTTCATGAAATGTGCTTACCTTAAAATGCATGATATGAGGTAGGAAATCTAAGAGTTTCACTATAATTTGTATTTTAGTGCTATATCCTGAATTTTCAATAAATGTGGCCTTTTAAGACTATGCTATTGATTTGTTTTATATTATTCATTAATTAGTATCATCTTTAGTTATTAAACAAATATTTTAATTTTTCTTAACATTACAAGACTCAGGTCTTACAGTACTGACTTTTATTAACTTTCAATAACATTATTTCTTTGATTTAATGGATGTTCAGCACTTGTGAAACACCAGTGAGTAATTAATGGTTTTTTACATCTCTTTTCTTCCTTTAACCAGTTAGCCAGTATTACATTTTTGTCTTTGGCAAAACATCACACACATACTGACATATAATGATTTATTTCATCTGAAATCGTCGTTGAAGGTCTACTGTGTCCAAGGTACTATCCTGAGAGCAATAAGGATGTAATAGTGCATTGCATAGGAGCATTGCCTTCTGGGAGGGTTACATATACAAAAGGGGGCTCAAACATTCATGTACATATTAGAAGAAAAGTTTTTGAAGAGTTAAGATCAACAATTTATTTGAGTTAGATTGCTTCTTTCTTAGGTTTTTAACTGTAACTTAATACAGTTAGTAAATCTCTACAAATCTCAGTGTTGTTATATGCAGTATGGGGATACATATGTTAATTTGCATATCAGAATTCTTGAGGATTAAATGAAATATTTTTTCATGTGAAAATCCTTTAAAATTTCTAAAAAGCTATTGTCTAATTTATCCAACCAAAAAAAACTCATACTCTTTTCAAAATATCTTCAAATTATCAAGAACAATCTTTAAAAATGTCAAAAGATTAAGCATTCTTAAAATCAGTACTTATTGCTTTGAGGCAATGTGATCTCTTGGAATGTGAACTAATTTTTTAGTATTATCTTTTCAAGAAAGATTAACAAAAGGTAAAAGAATCAATTTTAGAAAAAATGAGCTCCAGTTGTCTCAGATATAAATTAAGGAAGATTAATTAGAATGTTTATGAGCTCCCATAGCAATTCGACTTATTAATTTCCATGTGTTTATAATAAATTATAAATCAAATACAATGATATTTTGTTTACTTTTTCCTTACAATTGAATTTAAACAGAACATCAACCTTTAGTTCATTATATAATTGAAATAATATTATTACTTCCTCTACCCACCAATTTTCAAAACAAAACCTATGGTTTTCTGTTTTATTTTCACAATAAAAGCTTGGCAGGAAATTTAGTTGCTAGAAGCAATAAGAGCCACTCAGAAGGTTTGAAGAATCATGAAATATGCTATTTTGGGTCCTTGAAGAAAGAAAAAATATTTGTTTGAAGAGCTATTTGGAAAGTTATACTACCTAACTGAAATGATCAAGACGTACAAGATCAACCAAAGGTCAAATTCTCATCCTGATTGAAGTTGTCTATTATTTAAAAGAGCTAGAGAAAACAACGTTATCTACAGACAATAAAAAGATATATGATGTCAATAGAAACAATAAATCTAATTTTTGAATTTAATTCATTAACATTGTAATTACTATTGCTCTAAGATTGATAAGCCTAGGATTAGACTGTGGATTTTCTTATGTAAGCTTCTTTCCTGATCAGTGAGCTATCTAGAGGACACCATTCCCTATTTGGTACTAGTTTGCTGAAGAGATACTGAGCCCTATACCTGGTCTGCAGTGTGTACTTACTTTCCTGAGCCTTGTTAGGATTCTTTCCTGGTGGTTACTGAAAACAAAATAAGAACTAGCCTCTCCCTTTTATTGGATGAAAAGGGGATTATGAGACAAAAAATAAACTACAGTTGACACTTGAACAGCTGTGTTTGAACTGTGCGGGTCCACTTATATAGGGTAAATAGTATAGTACTACACTGTCTGGGTTGGTTGAATCCACAGATGTGGAGGAAGCATGGATACAGAGGGCCAACTGTAAAGTATACATAGATTAACTCCCCAGTTGTTCAAGGGTCAGCTGTATATAAAACAATTCATGTAACCATTTCTATATTGATACAGATACACTGGGAACTTTTATGTTTTTTCCTGGAAATGCAATTACATGAGGTTGGGAGGGGGGGTCTTTATTGATTAAGTGGTATATAAATCACTTCATACAATTGCAGGTCTTACAAACAGTATAATTGTTTATTGCTTACAGGTCTATCTTTCCTTTCTAGATTGTGGGTTCTAAGAAAGGAGACATAGTTTCAAATTACACTACCTCTTATTAGCTCCAGGTCCTTAGACAAATTATTGATTTAAAAAAAAATCTGAGCTTTAGTTTTCTCTTCTGTTGAATGGAATTAATACATATCTCTTAAATTTAGACATGTCTGGCATGACTGATAAAAGTAATTCTAATGATTACTAATTTCCTTCTTTGTCAACATTCTCCTATTCACTACCCAGACTGAAACATTGAAAATGGCACATAAATAGTCACAAAATAACTGAATAGATCAATAAGTACATGAATAAGGGAGTTCTTTTCAAATCATTTTATAATTAAATATTTAAAAATAATATTAATTGTCTTGAAATCATGCATCAGTTATCCTTCTAGATGATTTGGTTACAAAATCTAGTTTCATGTATCAGGGAATTTGCAAATGAAACTGGACATGATTCTTGATAAGAAAAAAAAGTAAGTACAAAAAGAAACTTTGAGTTAAGTGAATAATACATTCTATCCCACATTCCAACAAAAATGGATTCTTCCTGAATAAGTAGAAAATATGGAATATTTGAAAGTAATCATCTACTGCTTATTTGATGTTAGGAATTATTCTAAATGCACAAATTATCTTATTTAACATTCACAAAATTTTGTGAAGAACATTCTATTATTAATTGCAATGCTACTAGATAGAGAAAGTACTCAGCCTAGGCATATAAACATGCACACACACAATCAGATTTTTTTAAAAAAATTATTTATTTATTTATTATTTTGGGGGGGTACACCAAGTTCAATCATCTGTTTTTATACATATTCCCTCCCTCTCTTGACTCCCCCCACCCTCCCTCGAGTCCTCCCCCACCCTCCCCGCAATCAGATTTTTAAAAAATGTTTCTCTAAATTTATTTCAACTTTTTAAGGAAAAAATTATGATTTTTTAAAAATATTTGAGTTAATGATATCTTTGTGACAAGTGTGAATAAATTCTAGTCTCAACAATTTTTTTCTTGCCTTCTGTTTTCTAAGTTGTACCTTTGTTAATTATTTCAGTTAAGATCTATGGCTTTTAAATCGTTTGTTCATATGAAAGTGTTTAGTTTCCCTATTTTTTTTTTTTTTTTTTGGGCACACGGGCTTAGTTGCTCCGTGGCATGTGGGATCTTCCTGGAGCTGGGATCGAACCCGTGACCTCTGCATTGTTAGGCGGATTCTTAACCACTGCGCCACCTAGGAAGCCTAGTTTCCCTATTTTTGGAGGATAACTCAGCAGGGTTAGGATTTTAGTTTAACATTTATTTTTGTGCATCATTTTGAAGGTTTTACTCCATAATTTTCCACAATGCTGCATTGTTTGTATTGCAAGAGTAGTCTATTGTTAGCCTATTTGCTATTACTTTATAGATAAATATACCTTTTCTGTTGAATAGCTTTATATTTTCTCTTTATTCTGTATGTTATGTGTTATCAGCCCAGTGCATTCAGTTGTTGATTTGTTTTAATTTACCTTCACAGCGCATAGTGTATACCTTTAACCACAGTACTCCTGTCATTATTTTCTTGGAAAATCTTATTTTTTTTTTTTTCTCTAAAAAAGAGCTTCCCTATCACTTCCTTTATTTTCTTCTTCTGCAACTTCATCATGCTAGAGTTTGCCAAATTAACTCATGTCTTTTGATGGCTCTTTCATGGTTTTATTCCTTCTTTTCTTTTTTTATATTGTATTCTGGGCTATAATCTCTATTTTAGTTCTCTAATTCTGTATATGACTGTGACTATTTAGATATTGCAGTGTCTACTGAGTTATTTAAATGACTACATGTATTTTATTTACTGCAATTTAACATTTCCACTTATTAATCCATATCAGTTGAATAGAATTCAATATTTTCTTATTTGTGTGGATGCTATACTTTATCTCTCTGAGGACTCTAAATTTACTTATTTTATAGCATTCTATATTGCACTCAAATATTTTCTAGAATAAACACATTTTCTGTTGCTTATGTGTTAGTTTTTCTTTAATTTTTGGATTTGAGAATGCTAGTTGTAGATTCACCTTGAATTCTTCTGTGTGTGTGTGTGTGTGTGTGTGTGTCTATCACTTTTGCTTTCAGCTCCCTTCTTCCTTGTCTGGTAGATTTTTTAGTTGACTTCTTCTGACCCCTTGCTGTTTTCAGTTAAACCAGGTTATACTGCCTACCTGGGAATCCTTTCCTATGGTAATATTGTTGTATTATAGATTTGAATCTAATCAACAATTAAGTTTTCAGTATTAATTATAAACTTAGAACTGGTTCACAGGCCTCTATAAAGTGATCAGGTTCATATAGTGTCAGGGCCCAGACAGTAATCAGTCCAGGCTTTTCACAGGTTTTCTTGGATGGGAGTGTGTCACTTCAGTTTTTGTTTTGAGTCAGTGAGTTGGACACTTTCATTCCCCATCTATTTAGATATTATACCCCCCCCCCATTCACTATTGTGGTTCTCATTATGATCTTATTCATGGATACTAACCTGTATAGAGTCTATCAATGGTCTTCAATGTCTTTTAACTACTGATTGGGTTCAGCCATGGGAAGACCCAGCCAGAGATGAATGGGAAGAAAGAGAGAGTGGCTGAGGTATTACTGCTTTGGATACTTTCCTGAGTTGTTAGAAGAGACTGGAGATATTCTGCAGAGAAATCGGCTCTTTATTTCAACTGAACTGACCTAATTTTTATTGCATGACCCTATGTTCCATGTTTGGGTAACCACTGTTACCTTTCGTAACTTGGAGTCTAGAGAAAAAACAGCTTTCCTCTGGGGTACAGCAGGAGCCCTTGTCTTTTTACTATATCTTGACCTTGCCTGGCAATCAGTGCCTTTATTAGAGCTTCCTGAATTATCTTACTATTAGTATGCCACCACTTTCCTGCTGATTGATAGATGAGCCATTTCTCTGCAGGAATTCTCCAGTATCCCTTGCTCGATTCTGAAACAATAGTCTCACTCATTGCAGATTCAGATCCGCTTACCTCTTTGTTTTTCTCATCTATATCTGTCCATTGCAATATTTAATTCAGTTTGTGAGATTTATTACACCGTGCTGTTATTCTTTCTCTAAAATAATTCCTCTATCATTGCTATGTGCTTTGAGCAGGGCCTGAAGCAAGTTAATTGTTCATAAAATGAAATTAAAATATTATAGTGACTGATGTCTTGACTCCCTCTATGTATGCAATATTAATGTTTTCAAGGCAGGAAAAACTTAAGATATTATACCTGTGATAGGTGGGTGGAAATACCTTCAAATTATGCAAGGAGCTATTTATGGGAATGAAGGTTAAATGAGCGTTTCTAAAAGCCCGCTCAGCAATAACACTAATACTCCTAAAATGGTATGGGAAGAGTTCAGTTATAAAGATAAATGTAGGCTACTTTTATAATATCCTTGCTTGTTGCATGTATTTTATGCCCTAGGGTCCTAACAGATTCAGAACAGAAAATCAGATAAGTGTATGAGAAACTGGAGATGAATTGGACCATGGCTCCAGAATCCAGCAGAGAGAGAAGAGAAAGCTCCTACAGAGAGATGGCTTATCAATCAGCTACTCTTGAGCTGTTTCTGTAATGTCGTTGCTTGCTGTGATTACTCCATGCCCTAAAGTCCTAACAGTTTATCATTTTAATTAGGATAATCTGTATAAACCTGCACCGAGGTACATAGATGTCCTGGAAACATCAATGGAAATGTATTTAAATAATTTATTTTGTTATAATGACATAAAATGTATCATCATTCAAAAAACCTGGATTCTAGATGATGACTAAGCACTAAAGTTTATTAAATTCACTTCTTTAATTTCAGTTGTGCAGTAGTTTTTTAAGAACAAAGTTTTTTTTTTTCAATGACACAGAAAGCAAGTATGGAGATTTGCCAGATGGGCAAAAGGGTAAACTTAATTTCTACAGATGTTTATGAACCTCACCGTAGTAAAAAGAAGTAACATACAGAAAAACTAGAGAAGGAAGAAAGAAAAGAAGGAGGAAATAAAAATAAAGAAAGAAAAAGACAAAGACGGGCATGGGGGAAGAAAGGAAGACAGGAGAAGAAAGGAGAAAATTCAGAGTCAGCTTAATTCTCATGTTTGTACATGCTTCCTAAATAAAAAAGGCATTGCTTATGTTTAGTATTCAAACCCACTTGATAACCCATTTATATGCTTTGTAATTAACCTATGTCTGCCCCTTGCCAATGTTTAGAAGCTCCATATGGCTGCTGTATTTAATTCAGGTACCTTTGTCACAAATCATATTTGTGTATTACCATATCCTGATTCTTTAATTGCCAGGAAAGCTTTGCTTTGCTTAAAGCAGATTCAGGTGTGGTGAAATTTATGCAGAATAAATATTGCCTTTGAGAGCAACTAGTTTTCTAAGGCCTATGAGATGTGACAGTATCCAGTTTACTGATAAATTGCAGTGTAGCAAGAATGATGCTAGGATAAGTATTGATTTCTTTTGTGCATAGAACTCATTTTGCTACAGCTTGTGATTTGCCTTCATGAGCTGACAATCCATTAGATATTACTTTGTGTGTATCTTCCTTCATTATTGATTTTATTTATTTATTTTTTTACTGCTTTATGTTTTACTACATTTAAAAGAGATTATCAAAGAAAAATGAGTAAAGGGAAAACTTAGTGGTAGCACCACAATTTGGAGGGAGATAAAATGACTTTATTAGGTAAAACTGAAGTTTTGCCACTACCTCCAAGAAAAGATTGTAAATTAAAAAATGTAAAAGGATTTTATTAAAATACATTACAGAAAAATAGGTAATAGAATGACTTGAATTATATTCTGAAGTCAATAGTTTTACTTTGACATTTTATATTATAATCGGCCAATTTATTTTACCTGCTTTTGACAGTATTGTAGTTTTATTCATTTCTTCATGGCTGATCTGAAGTTTTATGTGTGAACGCAAAGAAGACACTTTTAGAGTTTAACTCCCACCATCCTAAGGTGCCAATTCATATTTTTTGTTGTAAATGTGAAGATTTAAAATATTTTGTTATTGTTTTGTGTGTGTTCCCTTCATTTCTTTATATATAGCTGCATCTCAGAGCAACTGTTTAAAGTTAAATACATAGTAAAATACCACATTGTCAAAATTTTAGATTTTTATGCAAATATTACTGCTGCTCTTTTTATGTTGGCTGGCTTCATTTTTGTCAAAAGGTGGTAGAAACAATCATTCTGAAGCATATGAGAAGAATCATATATTTCATCTTAGCTTACAAGAATTAGAAGAAAATGCATCACTATGATGTATGAAGGCATGAAAATAAACAGAAGCAGAAAACTATAAACACACAAAGAAAAGGAAATATAATTTTTTTACAAAGCAACATAACATAAAGGAAAAAAGAGGCTAAATTTGAAAGAGAAGATTAAAATTACATTGGAAATCATAATGAAAATTGAGATTATGGGAAATTAATTTTAGGGTATGGAGGAGTAATGGGATAATTTAACTATACAGACTCTGAGGAGGAGACAAGGAAGATGATTGGCTGTAGGATGGATATAACTAGAGAATTAAAAGGTAAGTGTGGAGGAAAAAGAATGCTGATTCAATCTAAAAATCATGTGTTTCCTGAGTTAGAGACCAGAAAGACAGGAATACAAACATGAATTTAAATAAACTTATAGAAAACATTCCAAAGCTAAAAAAATCCTCATTAAGATCTAAGTAAGAAGATAGAAAGTGCACACTGGTAAAAAATAAAATAAAATCCCATGTCAGTAACTTTGTATATTAAATGAATAAAAAAAAAACTCATAAATTTTTATCTAATGTTTGCTAAGTCAGTCATGAACATAATAAGATAATCTCAGTGGTCCGTACCCACCCACCCACTTCATAAAAGCCACAGAGGAATATTAACCATGTATGTGTGTATATGGGTACATGTGGGTATACGTGCATATATATATGTAAGGATAGATAGATGGAAAGATAGATAGATGATAGATAGAAGATAGATAAATAGAAGATAGTTACATGTATTTTTGCTTGTGTGTATATTTATATATATGCATGTGTTTATGTATAGAGAGAGATTATAGCATATGTTTGTGTGCACACATATATATGATGCACATACATGCATATATAATGAAAAATATAAATAGTACATTTATTTAAAACCTATTTATAATTATATTGTGATAAAATATCATTGTAATTGTAATTAAATTTAATAAAATATATGTTTAATTGCAATTCAAAAATGCCATTAATATTTTTAGCTGCATGAGGTTGCAACTAGTATAATGTATTAATTTCTGGAGATTTCATTAAATAGAGGTTTAGACTAAATGAGTGACTCTTGCAATCACAATACTTGAAATCTTGGGCACACCTCTTGTTAGCTGTGTGAATTTGGTAAGTTACTCAGTTTCCATTGCTTTAATATCCTCATCTCTAATAAGGATTAACAATCATACTCACCTATATAATTACCATGACAACTAACTGTAATAAAATATGTAAGATATTTAGCATATAGAAAGCATTGAATATGCATTTGCTGATGGCGTTGTCATTACTAATGCCATTATTACTGCTGCTACTCTTGTATTCTTATCTTGTGTCCTATCTCCACAATCTAAGACTCAGGCAAGCAAATTTTTGTTGAAGGAATAAGAGTATGTCTGAAGTTAGTAAATCTAAATCTTAAAAAAAAACCCAACACACATACAAAATATTGTTTTCTTCAAAAATAATGATGAGTTATTAGTAGAAAATCACTTAGGTAAAAATGTAGAAAACAAAATGTGTTATTAAAATATAAACATAATATTTACTGATACTATGTTCACTCTCCTTGCTTTAGCAATAAATTTGATTTATGTATGTTTGCACATACACACACAAAAATACAACTTTTAAAAGATGAAATCACATTATAAAAACTAACATTAAATATCAAAATGATGTATTTTATTTAATCTTGTTACATTTATTTGAGAGTAATTTTTAAAAGATAATAAAATAAACCACTGATGGATGGCAGCTATGCTCACCACTATACCACCAACGCAGGCACCACTGATGATAGAGCAAAAATTGTCACACCTACATTGTTTTTGGTATTATTTATAAAATTAAATATTTTTGAAACATATGCCAGATACTATTGGAATTAATTTTTACTTGTACTAAGTCACAATCCATTTGGTAGTTACTATTTTAATCTTTATTTTATGGAATAAGAAAGTAAGTACAGAGGAATTTAATAATATTTTGATGGTTTTATAGCTAGTTAGTGAAAAATTGAGGACTATAACCTAGTACCTTGTTTTCAGTATCTGTCTTCTGCCTCTGTTTTTCCTGTCATTTTTCTCATCATTGGATGAGATTACTTCCTCACTAAATGGTGTTGACAAAGAATAAAATGTAAATTTTTAGCTAGAAAAGTAAATATATATACATTTTAGTACATATGGTATTACCGTATGTTCCTGTTTTTATGTCTTAGTCATCAAAACTTTCAAACATTTATTAAATAGAAGCAATTGCTTACTAATCCATTCAATAATGCAACAATACTGGAAAGAGTGACAATATGTATATTTATGGCTTATACTCATACCACTTATAATATTACTTTCATAATAACATGAAAGCAAACAGACCTTGTTAGTTATAGCCATTATAATGGTTCTTCATAAATCATTTAGTTTGTTAAGCTAAAGTTGATATAATTCCATCCCCTGAGAATGTTTAAAAGTTTGTTTTTAAAGAAAATATGCTGAGAAAAACATATCAAGTTTACAGTTTCATTAAATATTCTACAATATATATTATATGAATTCTTTAGTAAGAAGAAACTTATTTTGCTTCACTTTTTTCAAATATTAAAGGTCAAACATTGGAAATATTCTTAAAAGCATTTAAAAAACATTAATGACAAATATATGTATAACTGATTTTATTAACAAATATGTTATTTACTTAAACTTAATTGTTTTGACAGTAGTATTAAGGATGGAATAAAGCTATAATACTTGCTATTAAACATCTGTTAGATTTTTATAATTGAAATGAAACCTTGTACATTTACAGATACACTTACTAGATGCATAAATACAAGGGGATAAAAATGAATGGCTTCTGCCTAAACGTTGGTTCTATTAATGTAGTAAACAGGAAATAAAAATAATTCTCTCTATTAATACTGGATATATCCAATCTGATAATTTGGCTACAACCAATATAAATGCAAAATCAATATGGTTCAAAGTATGCATGATTTATCATCTCATATAACAGGAATTTTAGAGCTTAGAAGGATTTCAGGTATGCTTGATTGAGATCACCAGTAACATAATTTTCTTCTAGTTTTCTATTCTGTCATTCTTGGAATTGATTGTGGTAATTGCAAACACATACCTAGAGGATGACAAGGAATCATCTTTCCCTATTAGCATCAGACTCACCCTCACATCTCCTTGGTCAGAGTTGGGTGGATAAATCAATCCCTGATAAGAGAAATGGAATTATCATGAGCAAGGTACACAATCATCTACATGGAAAAGATTTTGGGAATTAGCTACAATGCCAAAAACACTGAGTAAACAAAAAAAAATTATGAATAGAAAAATCCAAAATGGTTTTATTGAAGGAGTAAATCTCTCTAATGCATCTTGCAAAATGTACACATTTTATCCGTAATTTCTTGGTTTCACTTTATGCTAACTCCTGAAAATAATTTAGTTGTCTGAGGGATGTTAAAAATTGTGTTATCTAGTGTGTTTTTCAATATGCTAAATAAACTGTTGTCCTCTGTAAATTTTAGCTAAAATTTTTAACTAAAATTTCATACTTGGGATTTCAGTACTTTTTTCCCACCTATGTCATGTATAGTGGATGTTGGCAGTCAAATAAATGATAAGCCCAGACACAGCCATTTTGGACTTACTTCCATGGTAGTACTTTTCTGCAATTTATTTTACTTATTTATTTTCCTGAATCAATGCCCCCAAAACTTTAACTTTTTGGAATTTGCACTGCATCACTTTCTCTCCTTCAGCTTCAATGGCTAGGACTGTTCCTAAACCTGAGTTGCTAAATGGAAAAATGTGCACAAATCTAGGCAAGGTAGGGAGAGGGTAAAAACATAAAACAAAATTATAGAATGCTGAATTTAGGAGCATGGCAGTATATCCAAGGATATATGAATATAGATAATTATTTTTAAAATAATTATATTGGATAAAATATCATATAATTTTCTTGTTAAACATAGTAAAGACTTTATTTCATTTGTAAAATTGTCAGTACTCTTATCATATTTTCCATTTGATGTCTTCAATAGTATCTAATTAGGCCTCATCATTGTCCTTTGCTCTAGATAACATCCTGTACTCATCAGTTTCTTTTGTAGCATGTGTGGTTATTTTTCCTCAGTAACCTTTTATTGACTGCCAGAAATGTCTATTAGCTTGATCTTCTCTTCCTTATTTAGTTAGCTATTCCTTTAAAACATAAGTCTGGCCAGATGTAACGATAAGCAGGCAGATGGCTCTAGAGTGATTCTTTTCTGATAAGGAAGTAGCTTCCTTTGAAGATGTGGCTCTACAACCATCCTGGCCCAAGGCATAATTTATGATTTGTGAGCTTGTACAGGATGCTTTTTAGTCTCATGATGATAGAAAAAAATTGAACATAAACACTGATATTTAAGAATAAAGAACCTGCGTTTCTTTGTGAATATCACCTTTCCTGGCAGTGGGGGTACATAAATAACATATATGAATAGAAAATCGAGTAAATTTGAAGAAATGGAGTATTGCTGTTAATAACTATCCAGTTAGTACAGATATGAGAAAACTGAAATCCTGAAACTAAATTTATTTCGTACAGGGTTAGTAGAACTCCATTTGATTTTACTGGGAACCTTTACAAATTCCATATAAACTCTGAAGTCCATTATATTTATAAAGTCTGTATTTTCTTTTTTTAGTAAATATTTACATATGAATAATGACATTGCATATATTGCTAAAAGCTGTCAAAGATCAATACTTATATTTGATTTATTCAACATTCATTATCATTTTAAAAGATTTATTGAAGATCAAGTCAGAACAACATGTGAGGCAATGATGCGTGTTGACAGATGTCAGTATGTTGAAACCTTTGAGGAACTGTGATTCATACTTGTTTAAAGAATTTAATACAAGGATTAAAATTCACTGCATTATTTTAAAAGTGAAATTTTAAAATGCAGCCTGTTATACCAGAGACTGGGAACAGTGGAAAATAGGCATCATTATTTAATGGTTACAAATTTCTGCTTGTGGTAATGAAAAAGTTTTGGAAATATATACTGGTGATGACTGTATAACATTGTGAATATAATTAATATCACTGAATTTTATACTTAAAGATAGTTTAAAAGGTAAATGTTTATATTTATGCATACTTCAGTACAGTAAAAATATTCAGACAAGCATAACAAATGTGAAGACAAATTTATGAATATATATTCAATAAGCACTTCTAAGTCATAGCATAAATCCTATATAAATAATTTTTTAATATAATGGTAGGATGAATCAGGTACATTTCCACGCTATTCTTCTCTGTTGAGGATTTTAGGCAGAGTTTGTAGGCAAAATGTATTTACAAATGGAGTTCTCTTTCTCTCTCTCTCTCACTCTGTGTGTGTATGTGTGTGTCCTCTCTGTCTCTCTGTCCAAAGGAAATTTAATCGTATGTTTTAATACCTGATATACATAATCCATCTTACTTTTAATAATAAGCTCAAAAATTATTTAAAAAATTATTTCAGGTTACTAAGTCTCTTTTCTTCTGGCATATTTTTTCCTAACCTATCAGTAAAACTCAAGTTGAAGGTGAGGATTACTTTGTCATTCTTGCTTATTTCAGTATTTTAACTCATTAATAATTTTGTGCTTTAAATTGTCCTCAATACGTAATGCTTCAAAACTGCTTTTAATGTTTACTTCCCTATGGCTATAAAATTATTTTTGGTATCTGGAAAAATCATTTTAATGGATAAAGCATCATGAACAATTAAATGAAATTATCATGCATCTTTGTGCTAAAAGAAACGATTTTAAAGGTTAAGTAAAATGCACTTAATGATACTCTTAAATCTATTTTTAAAAGTCTCTCTTTGAAGTATGCTACATATCTGCCTATTCTAAGAAAACACTAAAGAAGACAAGTGAATTATAAACTGCAGTGTAAATCTGATACCATTGAACTACTTCTAATTTTTATGGAGAGAAGATTTAGGTCTTTTGTCCCTAATAACCAACAAGTTTATAAAAATTTATAGAGTCACAAATATGGATATGAATCTATTAGTATAAGCTAATAGATTAGTATAAACAAATAATTACTAAACTCAAATAGACACTGGTGTATACTGATTGATATAAGGAATGGGACATCCATCAGGTGGTAAGCCAGCCTCTCAAGCATTGAACTGATTGTTGCTTTATAATGGTAATTCTTGAAGTATCTCTCACCTCAGAATACTCATATATTGGACAATACTCCAAGTGTGAAAGTTCTCATACAGTTGTATAATAGGTGATTTATTTTCAAATGACATTTACCTAAATTTTCTTGCAATAAAAAAAAACAAACTTGGAATTAACAGATTGGTGCACATGTTTCAGTCTTACCCTTTAATAATTATTTGACCACTGGAAATGCATTTGGTCTCTACAGCTGCTGCAACTATTAAGTATGTATACTAATAGCATAGCTAGAGTTTCTGAAAGTTGCTGAAAGAATTTAAAAGAAAATGCATTTGGAAGCTATTGGTGAGCAATAATATAGAGTTAATTATAAACGTTTTGTCATAACATTAGGGCCACCATTTAGGACAAGATATCACTTAGTTCTAGATAGGTGATTTAATCTTTACTATATTTGAATATGTGATACAATTATATACATATTATATGAGATTTTTACAAACGTAAAATCTTCAGCTCTTTATACATCCTGTTTAGACATAAAATCCTGCCCTTCCACATAGCTTTGATAACAAAACCTGGGTAAGTGCAGGTGGCTCCTTGGTATTTTTCCAGATTCTTTTTCTTCTCTTATATTCTGTGTAACCTTGGAGTACACTCTATGGAATAAAACCCATGGCTGTACATAAAACAACATGTAACATAAGAATGAAAACATTGGGCAGTTAGCCATTAGATGGCATGATTTTTCTTCTTCTCAGAAATATATACATAGATGTGGAATATCTCAGATTTTAACAGAACAATTTTCCTAAAAGAACAATTCATATTCATCTACTAATAAAACATCATTTAAAAATCACTAGAAATAAGGAAATGTATAGATTTTCTAATTAATAACATGAAAAGACATCAAGAACAGCTTGATTATACACTGTGATTGCAATTACCTTTCTAGTCATCCATCAAATTGTACATGCCTTGTATCTTATTCATTATAATCCTTGTATTGTGATTCGTGAATAATTTGACAAAGTACTCTTTAATGAGTTTGAGTTGGCAATAACTTAAGATGTAAGATTTACAGTTACTTTTTAGTGAAATATTTTTATTCAAGAGAAATTTTCATGATGGAAAACTCTTAAATCACAAGCCACTGTGTGAAGTGTTATACAAATTATACCAGATAAAAGTTGTTACACGCCTCTAGTAAATCAACAGATATTTACTGAATGTCACTTTTGTAAGATAACTATATCGTCCTTCCTTACCTAATCATTAGTTAAGACACTTTGGTTAGTAGTGTTATCACCAAAAGTGACTATCTTCTGAAACTGAATATCTCTCTGGAACTATGTGCAGTTTACTGTGAGTGGTTTACACAAGTATCACTCCTGTATTTTTTTCTATATTTACTTCTATAACCATACATGTTAAACTACATTGTGTAAACAGACATATGAAAACAGATTCAACCAAATCTTTGTTTGAAAATAATTCATGGAAAAATATAACGCCTTTTCTATATACCAAAACCCCCCCCCTAGTAATTTGTTAATGTAAGATACATTTAGTTAGTATAATCTTATAAGATATATTTAGTGAGAATAATTTGGTAAAGTAAGATATATGTAGCGAGATTCACTCTTTCTGTATGGCACTTCTGTGCAAGCCACTTTTGTGTAGGCACTTTTGAAAAGATGGTCATGATTTTACTTACTGTAATTTTAATAAGGTGATATTTAGGGCCTATGTTAGTATTTACAGATTTATGTCAAAGGACAGAAGTGACACTCACTCTGATCTTTCATCTTGCTCAGCACAAAATCCTCAAAAGCTTTGCCTATCTCTTTTAACCAAGAGTACCTCTGTTCATAATAAACTGGGAAAAAAATTACCAATATTAGAATAAGCTAATGTACTATAGGATTCATGTTCTTTTTGTTCCGAGTTAATTGCTATGAGATATAAAACCATATACAAAAAGATGTATTCTAAATGTTAATAAAGTACGTAATTAGATTGTAATTACTTTTACATTTTTATTTATGAAATGTCTTCTCTAGACAAATTAATTTACAAAAGTGAATTTACATTTAAACATATATGTAAATACATATCACAAACATGCTTTTATGAGAAATACCTAGTGTTTCTAAAAACAAATTGCAGTAATCTGATTTGGGTATAATATTGACATGAACTTTCACTTTTAATCTGACCTATGCTGTTTTGAAACAGCATTTATTTTTGTCTCAATATAGGCTAAGGGGGTATAGCATAATTAAAGACTGCATGTTTCTATTTTTTAGTTATTTTCTATTTATTTTATTTTTAGTACATATTATTTAATATTCTACTACAGCATTTTGTGTAAGGGACTTGAGCGTTGGGGAGATTTTGGTATCCTCAGGGGGTCGTCACTGAACCAATGCTCAGCAAATACTGAGGGAAAACTATATTTCTCCAGGAACTGTAAGTGAGAGCCTAGTTACCCCTATACACTTGGAAATGACAGTTGGAGGAAACAGAACAGAATAGAACTCAGAGAAATGATCCATACTTTCTGATGAGAGAAACAGTGAGAAATCTTTTACAATTTCCTCATTAGATAACCTGCAGGTAAATTGATTTATAAGTGAAAAATAGTGTCTAAAGGTATATTTTAGATGTCACTTCTTTTAAAAAAGCAGTGGAACTATATAGCCTACTAAAAGTTGATATTCGATTATGTATGTTTTGCCTGGAAAAAATAACTGTGCATAGAAATATAGTTTTGGTGACAAAAGCAGACAAGTAACATTTGTTCAACAATGTGTGTCTTCATACAGTTTAGTGTGTGTGTGTGTGTGTATGTGTTTAAATCCAGGGCACAGCAGTTAATAGCAGCAATGCTTCACACACACTGATTCAGCACTTAATTTTTATTAGAAAACCCTGTCTTCTCTCACAGTGTAAACTTGTCTGCCTCTAGGACTAGCACCATGTGTTGAATTCATTACAGTCTTTCATAGGATCCCAGGAGAGTTTATTCACAGATGCAGATTTACTGCCAACCACCCATAACTGTCTGTTTGGGCTTCATTGTGAGCACAAAGATGAGAAATTATCCAGTGGAAATAATTCATAGCAGTGTATTAAAAATAATAAGCATTATTCCTAGTCAGTGATGCTGGAGGTTTATAGTTTCTGACACTTGACTCTGGTTTTGTGGCAGCCCCCAGGATTTATGTGTAATATCATATGTCTTTTCAATGTCTCACAGTAGAGCTTGAGTTTTTACAGTTTGAAAGAAAGCTGAAGGATGCTAGTACCATAGATCTGTCTATCTTATTGATTTTCCCATAAGTGTATTTAATTATTCAGTGGAGGATCCATTTAACAATCTCATCTATTTTTAACCAATTAAGTTCACATTAAAGATTTACCAATATCATTCTAATAATAGAATGTTTCATGGCATTTAGCCAGTAAGTACCCAGTACTGTGATTGTATATCCTATAGTGCATATAAAGATCTAAAATAAGTATGCTTTCAGAAAAACAGTAAAATATATACATAGCTATCAGCTTACAAAGAATTAACACTTCAAATATTTCAGTATTATAAAACTGTATGTCTTTTTGGCATTCATATAAATATTAATAAGTGAGAATTTCCTTATAGGAGTAGAAATCTTCAGATTGATATTACAAGTCTTGAAAAAGTATGATCACATAAGATTAAAGGAGGCTGTGCAATAATAATTCACTGCAGAGTCAGAACACATATTATTTCTGCTTATCATCCAAACATGTTTACTAAAATGTAGGGCTCTTATTTCTTTGTTTTATTGTATTCATTTTATTGCTAGAGAAAAATATGAGCTTAAAATAATTTATTAGAGTAAGGCAGTCTCAACTATCTTTTTTAAAGGGTCATAGAATTTATGAATTGGAGAGTTCTTAAAAACCATAAATTACAATACACTTCATTTTAAAAAAAAATGCCCAAAATGGCTTGTCCAAGGTAACCTAATGTTAGTAATATGAGAGTTAGATCTCATACCCTTTTGCCTCTTAGTCCAAGGTTATTTCTGTCTGTATTGTATTTTATAACCCCACACTCATAACTTATCATTTGTTATGCTGCACTCACATGCTGTTTTCTCTGAAGCCTAATTTCACAATATTCATATGTTCAGGATACATTACAGTTGGCTCCTGCTACTTATGCATATCCCTAGGAGGAAAATTCAACTTTGCTTTATACTGACTTCCAGTAAGCTTATGACTTAGCTCTGACATATATTTAATTTTAAGCTTACTTAAAAAACAATATTTCCCATCTATGTCTATGATTGCTTTTTCTTTTTTCATTTTTCTTTCTTTTTGAAATGTGCATATAGCTAGCATTGTTTTCCTATTCATAAATTATTTTCCTACACCCTTTTAATTTTCCCTACACCTTTAATATCAACCCCTTCTCACTTTGCTACGTATGATGTCAGCTTGGAGTCAGTGGATATCAACATGAAAAACAGGAAAACAAAATAAGAAGAAGAAAATCTCATGAGTATCCAAGTGCTATAGGGACAAAATAAATGATACAACTAACTGTATCTTTATTGTTATATACTGGAATTGTAATGTTCTGTTGTAAACTGCAAATAATTTGAGAATTTCAGTGTAAAGTGGAGATTAACACAAACAGTTCTTGCACAAATCCTGTTCTCTTGTTCACGGGTAACTTCTTTTAGAAGCTTAGTGATCACCATTCCAGGAATAAATTATTGTATAATGCATGTATTCTTCATATTCATTACTATTGTTACATAACACACACATATTTTTACATTGATCAATATATACATGCATATATGTATAGAGTTACATAGTTTTGAAATATATATTTAATAACATATCAGAATATAATTGGCATTATCTAAGGTTGGATTTCCTAGAAGCAGATTCTGAAGCAAAATTTCAAGTACACATAATTTATTGAAGAAATGCTCCCAGGAACAGGATTAAGAGATTTAGCAAATAAAAACATGGCATGCCTAGTGAAATTTGAGTTTCAGATAAACAGTGAATATTTGTTTGAAATATTTAGGGCATACTTATACTAAAATACTATTCATTCTTTTTTTGAAATTCAAGTTTATCTCAGAGTCCTTTTTTTTTTTTTTTTTTTCTTTAATCTGATGACCCTACTTAAGAGAGAGGAGGTAGAGAAAGATAGGGCAAGGGAAGAAGCTAAGCAAAGGTGTGTTGTCAGTTGAATCCAAGTTTCAGCCTGAGTCTTTTGGCAGTGCTGAGTCTACGGGTGGTATGAATTACACTGTGAAGTTGGTCCCACACTGGGGCTGATCTTTGATACCAGCATCACTCAGTGAGTGGCTGCAGGCTGTGAAGGACAGAGGTGGGATTAGAGGGGAACTAACCTCCTGGATGGGTAACTCCCATTTCAGCAGGGGCAATTCTCCAAAAAGGTGGTAGCTTTGAGTGGTTAGTGGGCACAGTCATATTAAATACAGACATGTTTATGGGTTTAGGCATACATTCCTACAAAAGTACCTCATCTTCCTTGCCATGAAAATAGCTAGGTTTATCCTATCAAATGGAATTTGGTTATCAAGAAGCATAAGGAATGCCTTCTTATAGCAGACATCTAAGGCATCTCATAATTAAAAGGTGGATTTAGGCTTGCTCCCATTTTACATAGTATCATCTCTTTGTCTCTTAGGATTTTAATAACTTTTACTCATAGTTAAGACAGTTGCACCCTCGGCTTATTATTCTTACAAAACTTAGATTGCATAATTTGTTGAACAGAGTGAGATGACTAGTTTATTATCTGTTCCCAAGAGTTATACTCTCTCAATCAGTTGTAATTTGTATAAAACACTGCATTAGAGTTCTAATTGGAGTAGCCAATTACATTATGATATCTGTTGGGTTGTTAGATTACTAGTGATGGAGAAATTTTATTTCTGTACTTATATAATGTTAATTTCAAAGATATTTCCGCTCTTACCAGAATATGCTACATATATGGGACTTCTATGCCAAACAACACTTGTCTGGTCAAAGAACAAAATAGTTGGTATCTAAGCAGCTAAAAACAGGTCAAAGAATAATTTAAAACAAAGGCAAGATTGGGTTAAGAAAAGCAAAAGGAGAAGGTCAAATGAATTTTGTTGGAAAATGATTGATTTAAAATAGTTTTACAATACTAGTTTATTATAAAATTAATGTATGCTTCCCGTTCATAATAATTTGAAATCTGAAAACATGCAGGAAGAAATTCACTTTCAGTTAATCACTCTAAGGCAACAGTTATTAACCCTGTTTTACTCTTTTCCTGACTTCTTGCTGTGTATATTATTTTTACATAATTGTAATCAAATGGTGTATATAAAATTAAATATGCTGATTAAAATATCTGTTCTTCCTGATTATAAATAAATATTTGCTTATTGCAAGTAATATAAAAAAAGTAGAAACAAATGTTATGAATAAATATAACCCAGAACTTAGGGTTATATTTAACCTTAACAACTTAACAACCTTAACAACTATTGCTATTTTAGTATTTCAGGTTGCTTATTATTATTCAAGATTTTAAAAATAGTGAGTCCAATAATTCAAAATAAACTTCATTTTTACAATTAAAAAATATTATGATGCTTTCTTCATGTGTGAAAGAGTGAACTGTATTTTTAAATTCTGTTAAAATAAGTTCTAGTTTTAAAATTCTAGCTATTATTTTTTACAAGATAAAGAACTAAACATCACCTGATATGGAGTTAAGAAATCAAGAAATCCTATGAGATCTGTGAAGGGAATAATGAAGCTCAAGAAAACCATTCTCTGTAACTTGAAGAGTTGAGCCTCCCTCTGTATATCTCACCTTTGTTTCTGTTCATGGACTCTGTGTGAAACAAAAAATTGAAATAAATTCCTGAGTTTGATATCCCAGATAATTAATTAACAACCACCATTTATATTAAAAATGTTAGAAAATCAGAATATATTGCTAATTCTATAAGTTCATATAGTATACCAATGTATAAATGTAAGTTCAGTGTTAGAGTCACAGAATATCATCTGTAGGAATGGTCTTATGGAAAAAACACTGATCAAGAAAGAGTAACTCAAAAAATCATTACTTATCAAGATTGTCTAGTTCTTCTAAAGTTAAATAATTTGAGAAATTATCACCAGAAAAATAGCTCAAACACAAAAAATCATCAATATGCATTGTATTTCTATTTTTAAAATTAATTTTCCATTTGATTTATAGAATCTTATAATTTAAGAGCAAGAAAAGAGCTTAGAGATCATCTATCTAGTTCAGAGGCTTTTAAACTATCCTTAGTAGAACACACAGATTTCACAAAGGAGACATCAGAGTATGATGCTGGTATTTATTGAGCGGTTCTAGGTCCTCTGCTCCCACCTGAAGCAAAGCATATCTGCTTTGTAGCCCATATATATTGTACTTTTACCTGGAATTTTGTTTGGAGAAAAGAAAAGTTTTAGATGCTTTAAAGAGGTAAAAATTTGGGATTTAATTTGAGCCAATTTTATGTTACATGTGAGAAATTAATGGTTGTTCCAGTCAAGTTCACATACTGGTTAACTCAAAACCAAGACTAAATCTTCCAAAAGTGCTAAGTTTTTTGAACTGTACTTCTTCACTGTGTGCACTTGAAGACCTCTCTTCTAAAAATGCTAGAATAGTATTCTCACTACATCATAATAATGTATATGAAATATGCAGTGTAATTTGGGGTACAGAGAATATGAACAGTTCAATCATTATAAAAAGTTAATATTCTTAAAATTTTTACATTAAATTTTAATCCCCAAAATTCATTTCTGTGGATGGGGACATTGTAACCTTGATAACTTCTCCTTTAAAGCTAAAAAAATGTTTCGATCTTATTACTGAAAAAAAAAATATCATTACTACCATTTAAAACATATAATAACTCCGCAACTTAAAAATGAAAAAGGTTTTGAGTGAGTTAACCTACCCTTCCAGAATCTTTGTACCTTCATCTGTTTTGTGAGGCAAGGATTAATTAATATAAAATAATCCTTTCCATCCATTTAGGATGCTTTGCACTGCAAATGGCAGGAAATGCTCATTTAAACTGGCTTAATCAATGAGGAAATTTATTACCACACATATAGAAATTGCAGAGGTAGATAGATTCTGAGGTTTGTTGATTCAAAAGTTCAAGTATGTCTTGTATGACCCAAGATCTTTCCATTTCAGTCTAGTACTCTCAGGGTTGATGACATTTTTTAGACATTCATGATGTCTAATGAAGTTCTAAGCATTATATGCAGACCCACAGATAGAGGGAAAAAAAATGTAACTTCCTATGACTTTCTCATAGAAGATAAGAATATTTTTGTAGAAGCAATCCAACTGACTCGCCATCATGTCTGATGGATTAGAGATGGCTTACATGAATGTTCTTGTACCAGTCAATGGCAAGGAAGATGAACTATGCCCTTTCTTGATACTGCATTTAGGTTCACTTTACCGTGAAATGCATAGCTGTGTGCATGGTGCATGGGGGTGGCCACCTGGATAAAATTGGGAATCTATGACTAAAGAGAACAGGAATGGATGATGATTAGGCAAATATCTGTGTCCACTGCACAATGCTCACAACATATGGCTATGTTTATAATCAACAATTATGAATGGTAATGAGATCGGACAAAGTAAAACTAATCTGAATTTGAATAGAGTTCTCAAATATCATTCTAGGCATTCCTACCCAAGCCTTCTCTAACCATTTAAAACTTTGTTAGAAATCAGCTTGAAAATAACAGAACAGATTTGCATTGGTAATACTACTCTAAATACTTTCAATGAGTTAAATATTTAGGCATCATGATGCTTAATGATGCATTAATTAGAGGGAAAATTAAATGCTGAATCCAAGTAACCAAATGACCTCAGGAAATTGGCATAGATAATGACCAAAGCTTTTGCCAAACTGCAGACCTTCCCTGTCCTTGAGGACTTGAAGGCTTGAGCCAGCTCCTGTGTTACCATTACTTAAGTAGTGCTAGCAGGGAACCCTGTATGACATTGAGTGGCATGTCAGGAAACCAGAACTGTAGTCCTGAAAATGAAGCTAATGTTGCTATGATCATACAAAATAATTTAACTGAGCAGATCAGATGAGAGCAACTAAGATATAAAATAGACAATTGTAGGCAGTGGTAGAGAGTACTTATCGAATCCTTACTGTGTGGAGCCAGGCAATATTGTAAGTGAACGAAAGTTCAGCAACAGATATAGAAGGCTGGTGCTGTTATTGTTGTTTTCATCTTCATTTTATAGATGAGAAAACCAGTGAGTCATAGAAAGGATGGGAAAGTCATGTGGTTAGTAAGTAGCAGAGCTGGGAATGCCACCCAAGCAACATGGCACCAGAGCCAACATACCACTAAATATTATGCTATCCTGCTAGTACTATAGCATCTTTTCTAATAGAGATATAAGGGAGAAGAAATATATAACTTTAATATGAAGAACTGGCTTTGCAGCTGAGGAGAGATAGGCATTTATAGACCTACTTAAAGGATTTGGCAAATTTTAGTTATTTTATCATTCTAGAAGATATAAAATGAAGGTATATAAATTATTTTAGTATATCATTTAAGTAGTGACATTTTTCTGTTTGCAGTATAGTATGTGCTTATTTATATCAGAGTTAAATCTTTTAAAACCATGTTGCTTCCATTCATTTCTAGATTACACAATACTTAGAGAATCTGGAAATGCATTTTGTGTAATTTCATAAGAATAACACCAGAATTCCAAAGTCAAATTTATAAACTTATTTTAAGTCTGGGTCAATTTTTTCTCCTAAATATAACATCCAACATTTTTATTAGATGGACAGTTGGTCTAATGAATAAAAATGTTTTCTTAAAGGCATGAATGACTGAATGAGTAAATAAATGTAACAATAGATTGCTAGAAATACTTCTGTCAGTCCTACATTTTCCTGGTATTACTGGAAAATATTTTCTGTACAATAACTATTTTTCAGGTTACTTGAAACTTACATAAGGCCATAAGCATTCTAAAGCTCTAGGCAGCCTATACAGTAACCTCTTAGTATTTGTAAGGGATTGATTCCAGGATCCCCTACAGATACGAAAGTCTGAAGATGCTTAAGTCACATATAAAATGATGTATTAAACAAATGGCATCATTTGCATATAACTTATGCACACCCTCCTGTATACTTTAAATCATCTCTAGATTATTTATAATACCTAATACAAGGTAAATGCTATGTAAATAGTTGTAAATCTGATGAAAATGCTATGTAAACAGTTGTAAATACAATGAAATGCTACATAAATAGCTATTGGTATGTGGCAATTTCAAGTGTTGCTTTTTGGAACTTTCTTGATTTTTTTCTAATATTTTTTCATCTGCAATTGGTTGAATCTGCAGATGCAGAATCCGTGGAGGCAGAGAGCCAACTGTAACCAAAATCAAATATTAAGAATCATATGAAGTCCATTTTAAGGTGATAAAAGTTAAAGTGGTTGATAGTAAAATATTAAACAACACATATTTGCTATAGGCTTAATTCATGAAGGAAGGACGTAAGAAATGATATCAGGGTAGCCACAAGTTTCAGGTATACCTCATTATATTGTGCTTCCCTTCATTACACTTTGTAGATACTATAGATTTTTACAAATTGAGGGTTTGTGGCAAGCCTGCATTGAGCAAGTGCAATGTGCCATTTTTACAAAACCATTTGCTCACTTTCTGTCTCCGTGTCACGTTTCAGTAATTCTTGCAACATTTCAAACTTTTTCAGTGTTGTATTTGCTGTGGTGATCTGTGATCAGTGATCTTTGATGTTACAGATACTAGGATTCTCTGAAGGCTTAGTTGATGGTTAGCCTTTTTTGGCAACAAAGTATATTTTAATTAAGGTATGTACATTTTTTAAGACAATGCTACTGCCACACTTAATAGACTGCAGTATAGTGTAAACATAACTTTTATATGCAATGGAAAACCCAAAAATATTTGTGACTCACTTTACTGTGATATTTGCTTTATTGCGGTGATCTGGAATTGAACCTGCGATATCTCTGAGGTCTGCTTGTAAATCCCTTTAAAGGCAACCTGTTTCTGGAAAACAAAACCAATGAAAAGACTGAACTGCCATCAGAAATGTATTGGGAGTGAGAAGGGGTAAGTCCTCACTTGACATGGAGCATCAACTATACCAAGTCAGAACTGCATCAGCAAAGAACCTGTAAATATCCTAAACAGTAGGTGAATATGTGTGTACATTGGGAAAGGTCCCTGGGTCACTGTAAACCTAAAAGAGAGGTAATGAAGGGAATGTTTTCTGTGTTTGTAATTTTATATTAGCATATATAATAATATAAAACAATGATTAAACCCTCCTAAAATTAATAGTAACCCTAACCCTAACTCTAACCCTATAGTGAATAAAATATTGTCAAGCACAAAAATGATATATAATCAAAGACATGCAGCATTTTAGCGTAAAATTTTAGGTAACAACTGGAAACGTACCTTAAAAGACAATATAGAAAAGCAACAGAGCCCTTTCCATTCTGCTAAAATAAATGTTCTATTTCTCTCAATTACAAAACTTTTCCAAAATAATGTGAATGTATGCCTTTTTTCCTTCAAATTATATGTTAGTTATTTTATATTGTTGCTTGAAATCATTGGTAAGAGGGCAAATTAACATCTTGTTTGATTCAAATGAGATTAGCTATTTCACCTGCCAGCCCTTTCAGTCATTTTATTATACCTTAGAAACATTTTATCTAAAGACAGAAAAAAAAAAAAAAAAGATTTAGTACCACTGGATTTCTAGAATAATCAAGTGGCATTAGCAGCTTCATTTTCTTAGAAATCAGGTTCATTTTTTTCATCCAATTTAATATCATGAAAATATAAAGGCAAATGAAATGTTATAAATTCATAGAACAGTCTCCCTGGGAAAATAGTGCAGAACTGCTAACCACGAACAAATTACTGCAATTAGAGTTACCTGAGTGGCATTGTAAGGCTGCTCTCCCTCACTAAAGTAGTTTGAACCCAGAATTTGTCTTCCTTACATTAAGGACTCTTTGAGTGAATAAAGGAAGATGTTTAATGGTTTTTCATTTGATAAGGTGATTTGGTGTCAGGAGTTCTTTAGAGTTTAGATTCTTGTAAATCTAGAGCAATTATATGTCCTCTGGGAAATTCAACTACATTTCTAACTTTAAAAAAGAGCTATAAGGAAAATCACTCTTTATAAGCCGGAGATAGAATAAAAACTGTGCTTTTTAAAAAGAATCTTGAATTCTCCACTCTGATATGTCTGCAGAAATCCATATGTATTAATATATTTTTATTATAATTGAGAACTGTATGGACCCTTAATCCATGATAATCTCCTCCAAGAGTCTTTGTCAAGTTTGACTTGATGAGATAATGGATATAAAACTGCTGAAAAACTGTTCCATAACATAGAAATATGAATTTATAGGCAAGAAACTGAAGTAGTCAAACAAATCACAAGTACTACAGAAATCAAGATATTTCTAGGCTCCAATGAGGATAAAAGGAGAGTGAGAGCTCTCTAAAGTTCATACCGTGCTCTCTCTTTATTCTCTCTTTCTCCCTATCTATCCATTTATATATCTCTAAAGAGATAGATATAAATACTTAGTATATAATTCATTTTAGCTAAACCTGAAATGAAACATATTGAACTAAATTTAGTGCAGAATTACAGAAATCTTAGAGAAAATAATAATTCTTTGAAATACTTTAAAATTTATTTCAAGAAATTCTTTAAGTTCTTTAAAATTTTGGTTATTATTTAAAAAATAACTTCTCTTCTAGTACTTGGTAGCTTCTCAAATCTAAGTCTTTGGAACTATCCTTATAAAATTTGAAAAAAATTTTTAAGAACTTTTATTGAGATACAGTTAAGATACAATAAACTGCATATATTTAGAGTGTGCAATTTGGTATTTTTTTTCTTATTAGTAATGTATATATGTGAAATTCTTAAGTAATAACTTGGATAAAGGCCTAGAATCAACTTTCACCAAATTTTTCAGGAAGAATTGTATAAGAGATGACAGAATAAGAATCAAAGAGTATCTCTAAAGACAATAACAACAAAAACTCAAAAACAATATGATAAATTTGAACATGAATAAATATAATGTACAGTATTTTGCTTTAATAAATCAGTTTTATGACAGACTACCATAAATTCAATTTAAATAAAAAGTATAATGTCAGTTAAAAAAATGGCTTTTTCCAATTAGAAAACAATACCAAAATTTATAGAAGGTAAATAATTAAGTTGATAAATTTTTTATTTGATATATGTGAGACAGGTACCCCCTGCCCTTAATTAGCATATAATCTATTGGAGGATATAAAGATATAATGACGATACAGCGTAGTATGGCCATAACTGTGATATATATAATCAGAGTCGTAAGTTAGAGAAGGTACACCTCACCCTGATTGGCAGCAACAAGAAATGGCTTTTGAGAGTAAAGACACCTAAACTGTTTTAATAGTGCTTCTTGGCTGCATAATAAGATATATGGAAGAGATAAATGGGAGCTAAAGTTGGGAAAGTAGAGAGGTCGTTGATCATCAGAGTCCCAGTGTGGAATGCTGGTCTTTATTCTGTGTGTGATGAAAAAGTTGTCGTGATATTTAAGCCATGGAATGACAAGTGTGTATTCTAGAAAGTTTGCTTTAAAAACAGAGTAGAGTATATAAAACAGAGTGTGGAGAGACACTAGGGTTTTTAAGGAGTCCAAAATGATAAGAGACTGGAAAAAAAAGATGCAGCTTTATTCAGATATTTCATACTGTCATGTATCTGTGTTGTAATTTCACTTTTATTCATGGAAGAAAATGAACCATGTTACTTTTGCTTCAAAGATCTAATCTAGACTGGTGCTTTGAAACTACTTTTTGTTTTGTTTTGTCTTGTTTTTGTTTTTTGTGATTCCTGCTAAGTGCTGCTAGAGCCTACTTTTCAAGGAAAAAGGAAGAGGCTAAATGGCTGAACCACCAGATCTTTGAAGGTCTTTGACCCTGTAGGTCAAAAATTATTTGTAACTGGATTAGATATATTATGCAGTCCACATAATACCACACTGAATTAAGGAGTTTGAACAACACAGCATTGTATATACATACTCAAGAAATCTGTGTTGACTCTAAAAGGTGCAGGCTTTCATTCTGGTGTAAATTTGCAGTCTGATAGTAATTAGAAAATTCAACAAAAAGTTCTAATAGGTATGTATTTACTATCATTAGTGTCATTGTGATAAATATGTGTGTGTGTGCATACACACACACATATACATTATATATATATATAACATATCTACAGGTGTTTGTGTACATATTTTATACTTATATATATTTGAAATAGTCATTCTTTAAGAACGTTTTCAGAAATTTTTTCTTTATTTCTAAGTTACTTGCCAGTAATAGGAGTTGTACCCTTCTCCATTGTTCCCCTGCTCTAACGAAATAGATATTGCCATGGAGAAACAAAGTTCAAAAATCTGGATTAGCTATGCAGTTGACATATGAGAAGCGCCTTTTATTGGCAATGGTTCTCAACTAGAGACTGTACCATCCTTAAGGTAGCATCTGGAAATGGGCATGTTTGAGGTCGTCAATGATTGGGGGCTACTGCAGACATTTAGTGGGAAGGAATGGGTATGCGAAACACCCATAAGGCTCACAACGTTCTCACTCAACACAGAATGCTTCTGCTAAAAATTTGTCAATGACTTTAAGAAACACTGGTATTTAGGTTCAGGCTAAAGGAGATATAATGACAATTGAAGCTAGTATTATGTTGGAAGTTAGGAGCATTTCATATTTTGGCTTTAGCTATATGTATATTTATATAGATACAGATATATTTTTAACAGCAATTTTGTCCCTTCCCATTTGCTAGCCAATTTTATAAGTATATTGATATCTAATATCTCAGTTAACATTATTTGAATCTCTGGGGTTTTTAATTGTTATAATATGCTTGTGTCATAATATGCGTATCAGAATATTCTGTCTGGCTCTTCTTTTCACAGTTGTTCTCATTTGATTATGAGCAATTAGACTATTGCATAAACATTACAACTTGCCATGATAACTTCTTTTTCTTACATGTTCATGAAGAGTTTACAACATAAATACTTTTAAGGGGAAAATTCTACTATTTACTATTAAAATTCTGAGTGTCATATATTTTTTTCAGAACAGTGATCATTGTAGGTAAAAAGTAGCTTCTGTATTGTCTTTACTGTTGAGAATCTACCTGATATGAATGAGATCCATTAATGTCTCATTTAAAATAAACACAAACTTAAACAACATATCACTAAATACTATTACCTAAAATATTCATGATGAACATATGAAGTGTAGCTATATTTAAAAATAATTAGAATTAAAATCTCTGCATGAAATATATTAGTGGAAGAATAGCTCCCAAACAGAAGCTATATATTTTGAGTGAATGGTACAATGTAGAGAGATCAGATGTGCATTTATATTATGGAGGGAAATGCCAAATTTAAAATAATGTTTACATAAAATCTGGAATAGTGCTTTTTGAAGATAAATTTGTTGATTCCAAATAAAACCTGATGATCATCATGGTAAAACTCAGAAGCTTATGCTTATTTAAAAATAACAGAATTTTCAGTATAAACTACTTGTTTTATTTCAAAAATGTGAAAAATGTGAAGTATGATTCATCACATTAAGGACTTTAAAGAGAGTTTTAGGGGGGACATCTCCCCCAATGTTAATACAGTCAAGATAAAATCCTAGTTGATAAGTGAATTTACAGTATTTATTGAATACTGAATTTCACGAAGGCGTCATAAAAAGGTGCAAATAAGTCCTGAAGGATAGGTAAGATTTCCAAAGAAGAAAGAGAGAGGAAAGACATTGAGAGGGTAGATTAATATAGAGTGTGTTGGAAAGATGCTCCAACTAATAGGTTAGGTTAAGTTCATGTGGAAAAGTAGTGGAAAAGTAAATCAGAAAGGTGGAAAGTCTTCAGTTTGTGAAATCTTTGAATTAAACACTTAAGGGGTTTGGATTTTTGTAAACCAAATTTTTTTAAGGGAGAGTGAAGCACCCAAATCTAATGTCTTAGCCTGGGTTCCTAAGAAAGCAGAGCCTGAAGCATAAGCTTACATCCTCCTCTTTTCTTAGGAAGTGCATTGCAAGTAACAGAAGTGAGGGACAAGGGATTAATCCTGGGGAGGAGAAAGAACAGGAACTAAGTTGGTCACTTCTAAACATGACTGATCTCTGTCATTGATAGGATGCCCCAAGAAGCCATATAAACTTTGTCAGGACTGTTCCTCATGGAGAAAAAGAAGAAAGAAAGAATACTTTAACCATTTCTTCTCAAGTTACATTGCTTAAACATTTGCTACATAAATTGTTAATGTCCCTGCTCTTTTGAATTGTAAATTGGGCAAACAATTGAGGCAATGTCAGATTGCACCTATTTGAGGTTGATCAGAGGCTAAGAGTTGGAACTGATAGAAAGTGATACATAGAAATGTTTAGGAGATTTCTGGTAGAGTGATGTTTTAGAAAAACTGGCATGGCAACATAATTGAGAAAAATATATTAAAGACAGGATGCCCAATTAAAAAAAATAGTTTAGGTAAACATAGCAAAGACTTTCATTAGCATAGTAGTATCTGGAGTAGGAATAAAATAATGACTATAAGAAATTGTAGGATAATAATATATCAGGGCCTAGCAGTTGACCAGATATGGGATGATAAAAGGCAACAAAAATAATGTCAAATTTCTTAGCCTGATTTAAATGGTAACACCATCTCCATAGGAAATGATTTTTGTTGTTGTTCACTTTTTTTCCTTCTGAGCAGATTTTAATGGTAAATATGCTTAGACATAGAATTCAAAATGCATTGATTTAACTTGTAAAGATTGTCTAACCATGCATATAGAAAGTGTAGCTAAACAGATAAAGTAGAATATATTCTTATTTCCACATTTAGTAAATATATTTTCTGCTTCCTATCTCAAAGTATAACTATAATTACAACCTTAATCATTTTTGAAGTAACCTAAGGGGTCAGGGGATGACTTTTTCTCCAAAAGAATAATGATATCTATTATTTTCTATTTCCCAGGAAAAAAACCCATAAAATTATGCTATGTGATCAAAACATCATTTCAGAGAGTTTCTATAGATTTTTTTATACAAAAATAAATCACCCCACTCGCAGACACAATAACTATGCATTTTGACACATGGTTATTTCAATTGTTGGGGTGGAAGAAAATGTGGTTCAGGGCTTAAAAGCAAAAAAATAATTGCTATTATTACATAGATATTAACTGAACAACAAACTGATAACTGACATAACCTCCATTCCTGCTAACATGGCCACTTTGTTCATGAGTCTATTGGGCAATGACAGGGATGGCTGGGGAAAGAGGCAGACTGCTATTCACAGAATGAGTCATCCTATCCACTTCATTATTAAAATCTTCCTCTGCTGAGGTGATCCTTTGTTGAGCATGTATGTGGGACACAAATGTCTTCACATTCTTTGCCCAATCAGAGACGTCTGTCCACATACGTTTTCCCCAGACTTCCTTGTCACCAATTTTCCAATCACGTTTCTTCCAAATCCATGACCATCCAGTCAAACAATTGGCCACAACCCATGAATTGGTATATTATCAAGTCTGGTCCTTTCTCCATCTATGTAAAATGAACACCAGGTGTTTTGCACGACGTTCTATCCATTGGGAGGATTTCACTTCACCAGTGCCCTTCAGGAAAGCTCCAGAAAAAGGCTGTCCACTTTCAAATGGTGCTTGCAGATGGTGACGAACCCTCTGTAAACCATACCCAGGTCTACTCTTCCTTTGCTAACTGATTGAACAGAACTTCCCAGTTCAGGCTGGGAGACAGAAGATAATAGAGCAGGAAGGCAGACCATGGGCATTTGGGCCACTTTGTCATGTAATTCATGTAATTTACTTGCGTTCAGAGCCTCCTTGGGCTTCTCTCCTATGTACCACTTTCATTTCATGATGTAGTGCTGCTGTGCATGTCCAGCTTTATGGCTTGCTGGGTCAGATAACTGAACATCTGGCTTTAATGACATGTAGATGACTGAGAGTTGCCTGGCCTGATAATATTAGTGAGAGCCCAGGGAGACTTCAGATGATTATCTCCTATCTTTTGTAGTACCTGACTGGCAGGACTGCTGTATTTTAGAGTTAAGTGTTGGACCATATATTTTGTCACAGAGATGTACTGAAATAATTTTGTTTGCATTCTATGTTCCAATATCTATGGGATATCTGGTATATATCATATCCAACTTGGTGTATGTCACCAAGTCCTGTGTGTGTTTAAGAATCTGGAACTTTTGTGGAAAATGTGCCCCATTACTACTATACCTTTACTTATGCCATCAGACATTCTGTTTGCTTGTTTTTTTAGCTTTTGGTTTGTTTATTCCTTTATCTTTTCTTTAAGCTTTTCATTGGAGTGTAATTGCTTCAGGACACAGGGGTGGGGGCGAAGGGGAAGCTGGGAAGAAGTGAGAGAGTAGCATTGACATATATACACTACCAAATGTAAAATAGATAGCTAGTGGGAAGCTGTTGCATAACACAGGGAGATTAACTCAATGATTGGTGATGACTTAGAGGGGTGGGATAGGGAGGGTGGGAAGGAGTCGTGGGAGAGAGGTGATATGGGGATATATATATATATATATATAAATACAGCTGATTCACTTTGTTGTATGGCATAAACTGGCATTGTCTGCTTCGACTCTCTGAAACTAAAGACTTTTACAACAAGAAGCAAGTTCTCTTAGTTTCTTCCTTTACCTTCACAAATTAATCCAAGGATTGTAGACATGACGATATATTAGTGTGATGGCCAATTTTATGTGTAAACTTGACTGAGCCAGAAGAAGACCAGTTATCTGGTTAAACATTATTCCTGGGTGTTTCTGGAAGAGATTAGCATTTGAGTTGATCCACTGCATAAAGCCGATGGCCCTCCACAATGCGGAGGCATCACAATTGGGGCATCGCCCAATCTACTGAAGGCCTGAATAAAACAAAAAGGCAAAAGAAGGTTGAATTTTCTCTCTGCTTGATTGCTTCAGCTGAACATCAATCTTCTCCTGACTTCAGCCCTTCTGGTTCTCAGAACTTAAGTCTTGCCCTTAAACTTAAATCTGCATCATTGGCAATAAGGTTCTCAAGCCTTCAAACTATACCACTGATTTTCCTGGGTCTCCAGCTTATAGACAGAAGATCATAGACTTCTCAGCCTCCATAATCATGTGAGCCAATGCTTTATAGTCTGTCTATCTACCTACCTACCTACCTATCTATACATCCTATATATCCTATTGTTTCTCTTTTTCTGCAGAATGCTAACTAATACAATTGGGGATGTATTTAGACTGCATTCATATATTGTATTCATATAGAAAATTAAATGAACTGAAAATATAGGCATATGTCTGTCTTCTCTGAATATTTTCTTGTGTGTTTCCACTGCTATGCTGAGGGCAGTTCTGTATATGAATGGAACTATAAAAAGGCTGACAGTTGAATATAAGTACTTCTGTATATCTAAAACAATTAAAAATGATACACATATACAAGTGATGAGTGCAAAGCTCACTGTATCTAAGGATTTTAAAAAGACAACTGATGGTCTTCTGCCAGAAACTACAAAGAATTATTCAATTAAATTGAAAAGAATTATTTAATAAATGAGATATTATAATAGGTGATCCCTACAGGTGATTTCCAGATATAAATTCTCTGCTCTAAATCTAAGCTTTTTAGTATATAGCTTTAAAGTTTTTCTTGATTTTTTTTCCTTTTTCTTGTGGTATTACACATTTTAATGCCAGCCAGATGTATTTTCACCATAAGAGCCTACACAACAACATAAAACATATAAGAGCATAAATTATAGGAATTATTTTGTTTCTTTTATATACATATAACTTATATATGTATAATATGTATTTATGGACTTTGTGAGCTTTACTCTTGAAGTTCAAATAGCATTTATTACAGGGAATGAGACATCTGTGTCTAATTTATATCTGTCATCCCATCCTCTTTTTCTTAACACAGTGGAAGAATGTCTATGTTATTACCTTCAAAGTGGTCTATTCTTAGGCTCTGAGGTGGTATGCTTGTACCAGTAGGTACGGTACTACTTCTTGATTTCCCAGCTTTTTGATTGTGATAAAGATTGCTGTTTCTTCATGTGCCAGCTGTGTATGCTATTCTAGGAGCCACTCCTGGGCAAGCCCGTTTTCCATACTTTTCATTGACTATCGATGCCTCTGGTTCTGTCTGTTAGAAGCTCCATTTGCTTAATAAGCTGGGTCGGATTTTGTTCTCTGAAACTTAAGCTTAACTAATAAAATGATCCAACCCATCCTTCAAGTCCCATAATTATATAGGAATCTCTCTTGATGAAACATCTAAAAAAATAGTCTTTTTTCTATGAATGATAATAGATTGTGTATGGCACCTTAATGAAACTTTTCTGCATAGCCATCCTTGTATTTCATATTTTCCCCTCTATATAATAAGCTCCTCAAAACAGTAACTATGTGCCACATACCTCTGTATACCTTACAGTACCTATTTCTCATATTTGGATAATATTTTGAGAGGAAATGAAATAATAATTAGATTACAGGATTATTAATAAAATTCTAGACAATGAAAGTGTTAATGATGCATTTTACTTAGATATTTTATTGTAGAAGGTATTATTTATAATAATTAAATATTAAATATTGCCTTTATACTGTTTTTATTCTTTTTCCATGTATATATATATATAATATGTATATGTAAATTCATATTCAGTACAAGGTAATGGAAAGTTGTCCTTAATGCAAAAAAGGAAATGATGTGCCTTGTGAGGTGGGAATTAAATTTTTATTTGGGTTATTGCATACTTAAGTTAATACACATGAGGAATTAAATGAGGTCATTTTGAGACATTTTAATGATGTGCAGACATTTTCTAAAGAATAGGTTAAGCAATAAGAATTTTAGAAAACATTGGTGTGGTGATTTAAGGGATGATATCTTTAAAAGTTATAATAAATCATTCCATTGTTTTTAATATTTTAACTCTAAATACCTCTGATTAACTAGAATTCCCTTGTACACTCCATCATGGTTTATTATTAAATCCTGTCGGAAAATGCGTTGTCTATTCTGAATGGTTGCCTTGTCAGATTTAAATCATAAAAGCCATCCAGAAAGATCCAGATGTCTTCTTCCTTCATCACTTACTGGTTATCTTATTCTTCCTGACAGTCTCAAATTAGCAACAACAAAGTCACAGGCACATGTATACACTATTCCCTTGCTGCCAACATTTAAATGTCTCTATTATATTTTAATGTTTGAAAATTATTAAATATGCATTAGCATTTGTGTGTTTAGAAACTACATATCTAAGTTTTATAATTGTTGCTATGTTTTGTTTTATTTTGTATGTTAAAACACATTTAAGTTTGACCAAAAAAATGTTAACACTGCACATTTTCTAAGATGACTTTTGCAACTTGTGAACTGTTCCAAAGAGCTGAGAGTGTGCATTCAGTAAAGATCACCCCACACACACCAACACTGATAACAAAGCAGGTCATAGAGATGTGAATGTCCTCCATGCCATCATTTTTTTAAACACAAACAGAAATCACATGTTCTACCTGTTATCTATTAGAATCATTAAACAAGCCAATGGGGCCATGAACCCTCCTCCCCCCCCCCCCTTTTTTTTTTTTGTGAGGACAAAGTGGTTCATGTTCTGGTCTATCTAAATTTGAATCTTTTTTTTTTCCTCTTCTTTTTTTAATTTGAGTTTTTCCATGGTATTCTTGGAAAGAACAACTTACTCTGAGATAAAATGATAAATACATCACTGTTTTGTATAGCCTCAAAATTTTTCATTTTAAATAGATCTTAATGATCCTTGCTTTCTAGAGTTTTATTTTATAGATGATGACACTGCAGGATAAATATTGGTAACCCTGAAAAAAAAAAGTGAATGTGAAGAGTGAGTTTGGAGCTGTGGTGTTGAGGTTGAGCACTGAAAGACATAATGAGACCCAGTCAACTTTTATAGTAAGGAAATATGGGTCAATATGTCTTTATCTGGAGGATAAACCAATTTTGGATAAACTTTATAAAGAACATAGATAAAGGAGCATTTTTTTCTCTCTTCTGTGCCTTCCTTTTACTAAAATGAAGGAAATATTGAAGGATGAGTGTTGGAAGGGTTCAGAGTTACTAAATGTGTCTCTCTGGCTTTGGCATGCTTTCATATAAGACTGGTAGCCAGACTAAGAACCTGTTATATGACCAATGCCCAGAGGTTAAGGAAAACTTTGGACATTTTTTAAGCAAAATTACAAAAGTCTCCAGAGGAAAAGTTTTTCTAGTCCCTAAGAATCAAAAAAGTTTGAGGCCTCGAATGCTAATGCTTCTGCTAGACTAAATTTTCTGTACAATGAGTGGGAAACTAGAGAACGTATTATTATTGGACAATGGAACTAGGTAACACAGGCAATGTAGATCAGCATCCAAGCTGTTGAAAGTGTAAAGTGTTCACCTCTATGAAAATATGCCCCAATTTACAACTGAGCTTTGTAGTTCTTTACACTTAATATAAAGAGGAATAAATGACATAAGCACAATACTTTTAAAAAGGTAACTGGTATGTAGTTCTCTGAAATATTTTTATAAGTTCATCAATATTTTACAGTTGTTTTTATAAATATTTAATTTTATTTATAAAAGAAAAACTGTGCATAGATTGCGTTTGGACTATTAGAAGATTTTTACATTGGTAGTTCTTCACTGAATCTGCTGTGCCTTGTATGGATACTGGCCTATAATAGGCATTCACTGAAAGAATACAGGTTCCAAGCAGATGCTCAAAGATTGTTTTATGCATCTGAGGGTTACATTTTTTTGTGAACAAATCCATTAAAATTCCATGATGCCTTTAAGCTTTGTAACTTACAAGTAGTGAATTGTATGTTTAATTTAAATCACTTCGTTTTGACATAATTATCAGAAAGTATTGTTTAACTGTTAATTTCAGTAAATGGGGAAATAATTATTTCAAAAGCCAAAGAAATACTACAGCTCTGGAATCACTAGGCATTTAACTGAGGAATACAACCATATTTTCATATATCTTACTGTTGGTCATAACTATTAATATTTGAGAGTTATCATGCATTTCCCCTAGGCAGTACTTTTACACTGCTGTGATGGTTTGCAAATACTATTTTGTATTCTGTTTTGTCCAGCTAACATTTAATACAAGCATTTTAATCATGTTACATTTTTTAATAATG
This sequence comes from Hippopotamus amphibius kiboko, assembly GCF_030028045.1. Lineage (NCBI taxonomy): Eukaryota > Metazoa > Chordata > Mammalia > Artiodactyla > Hippopotamidae > Hippopotamus > Hippopotamus amphibius. The sequence continues at coordinate 117,947,932 of NC_080193.1, read as the reverse complement.
TTATGGTACCTGAATAATCAATGTAAGAGTTGCATAATGTCTCATGATTGATGGATTGGTAAAATCATTAAAAATTATAATCAATAAAAATAAAGGTTCATAATATAAAAAGGTAGAATGGCATAAAGATCTTAGTTGTGAGGTAAAGATATCATAAGTTTTAAAGCAAATGAGTTATTGGATATTTAGATGTGTGGAGATTGGAGCCACTCACCTTCAGTTGTCCATATTCTATTACTAGATTCAACAAAAGCTCACTCAGAAGAAGTGGATTTGAGAAAAGTTGTGGTTGGGGGTGTGTGTGTGTCTGCACATGCATATGCATGCAAAAATATTGAGAGGTGTAACTAGTATAAATGGAGACAGGGGAATAATTGTTAAGTGAATTTAAATGTCAGATGTGGTCCCTTGTGTCCTATATGTTAAGTCCCTACAACTGTCCTCTTTTGATCACAGTATGGAACACTCTGGAAGAACTTATGTGGAAAGGCTATCATAACTCCTCTAAAATCATAACATTTAAACCCTAAACACTTCAGGCATCTCAGTGTGTCAGAGTGTCAAACTTAAAGACAAAACAATTAGACATCATGAAATAATGTGAATAACCGTTTACTGTAGCTTGCTGAAAAATTCCCAAAAAATCTATTCATATAATACTTCTTTAAAATGAATTTTTATATGTGTCTCTCTCAAGATCTTTCTTGTTTTTCAGCTGCCTTGGAATCTTTTTATTTATCTGCAAATTCCTAAATTTCCTTCTATAAGTATTTTTCCTCCTGCCCTCTTCATTTTATTTTTTGTGATAAGACCATTTAACATAAAATATACCCTCTTAGCAAATTCTTAAGTATACAATACAGTATTGATAACTGTAGGCACTATGATGTATAGTATATCTCTATTATTTTGAATCCTGTGATTTTTCTCCATATCCCTTACCTGTAGGTCTGTTTGTTGTTTTCACCAGTAACCCTGTACTGCCTTTCCAAAATAAGTTAGTCAAGGTCCTTTTAGGATATCTCCAAGTTTCACATCATCCAGTTGTCAAATTCCTCACAGTACATGTCCAAGTCCCAAGAGAATGATATGAGAGAGAAGAAAGGGATTGTGAAGTCACACAAGTAAGATTCTCTTTTGCTGCCCTACATCCCAGGAACTGGCGAAAAGGAGCTAGCATCTTAGATTTAGGGTGTCAAAGAAACCTATGGTCCTTTTTTTTAAGTATACTCATAATTATGTGTATTTGTTAATAAATTGAGAAACGAGAGATATTGACAGCAAAAGTAGAGACAACTTTTCTAGGTAGTAAAACATAGCTGTTTTGGTCTAAAACAGTTAATATTATGTTTCAGAGAAAAGAGTTGTTCAAAAGTCAGTTTGCCATCAAAATGCTGTGTGAAAATAAATCCAGGCTCACCAATGCTGTCCCAGTCATCCTATGCTTAAGTTCAGTCATTCCTTGGTATCTGAGGGGGATTGGTTCCAGGAACTACCCCGCCTCCACAGATACCAAAATCCAGGAATGATCAAGTCTTTTATATGGAATAGCATGATATTTGCATATAACCTACACCTATCCTCCTGTTTACCTTAAATCACCTCTAGGTTACTTATAATAACTGATACAATATAAATGCTATGTAAATAGTTGCCAGTGTTGGTGTGGCAAATTCAAGTTTTGCTTTTTGGAGTTTTCTGGAATTTTTTTGAATATTTTCAGTCTGCATGGGCTGAATTGGGGGATGTGGAACTCATGTATGAGGAGGGTCAGCTGTAAGCTATTTGTAGGTCTTCATCTGTAGCAACCAATTTAAACACTGCACTGTAATTAATACTTAGGACAGTGTAAATGAGACCTCAAAGAAGTTTAAATTTTCTTCTGTATGTGTTCTTTGTTTAAATGACTGGAAAATAAATAGTGCACACAGAAACTTTCCATCTGAAAAGCTTAGGTTTTAGGAATTTTGTATTAAAATTTGTTATTTAGAAAATGTGGATGTATAATAGAAACTACTGTGAATGTTCCCAAAAACTGAAGTTAGTTTCTGAATTTTCACATGTATAACTAAACCAGAGTATGTTTAATTTACCAATTATATTTATAAATATTTCAGAATTACCTTCAAGAGTACTTAGAGTGAGAATGCTTTACTCACTATTGAACATGAAATGATTAAATATATATTCTGAAAGTCAAATAATGTAATTGGTTCAGCAATAGAAATTATCACTTTTGGTTTGTATAGCTCAATACAGATAATTAAGGTGAAATTCTGTTTCATCCTTCCTAAATGTGATCATTATTTCTGTAAAAATAATTCTCCCCCCAAAAAGTTTCATCATAGTGCGAAACTTTGGCATTGAGAGACATCATAAAATAGCTGTAAAATTGCTTCATGTTAATAGTATTTACCCTACAGGAAAGTTTAAGCTTCATTTACAGTGTGCAACCATTCAAAACAGCATAACTTTGCTATGCTATTAAAGTAATCATCCAATTTAAGAACATATTACTGTGGAGACACCATCTGGCATAATATAGAATTGAGAGGGCAGGATTGGTTTTACTATGGATTTTTAGAGAAAGTATAAAATAACATGGATAATCTGTTAAATAGCCCTGTTCAATATTAAAAATTATCACAAGCCCAAGAGATAGGCACATAAGCACATTAAATAATATTTCTTCTTTTTAAATAAAAACTCATTCTAAAACTATGTTTACATACATTTAAGTGGAAAATGGTCAAATTATAGGAATTTTTGGAAACTGTATTTTCTGACACATATCACATGCTTAGCAATATACCTGCATATTTCACTGTAATTGGCAGATGAGGATATTCTCCAAAAGGAAGTGAAGGGTAGCAGAATATACCACCCCAAAATATGCCTCTTAAGGATTATCTTGAGCTGGTTATTTTTGAAGAAACAGCAGATGCAGGAGAAGCTCTGAAAAATCAGTAGAAGTTACCCTTTTGTAAGATAAATTTACTTTCCTAAGGAAAATTTCCATTTGCAAAGGTGTCTCCCTCTCAGTGCCAGGAAGAGGAGGATGACTAGATCTCTAGAAACTCTCATCAATGCAGAGGGCAGCAGACTTAAATCTGCTTAACAAACTTATCCTTGTTTTCTGTGCTTTTCCTATAACCTCCTCTGTCTCCCCACCCTCCACAACATCTTCTGTCTTTAGGAGGAGATGGTATTTAACACGGCAACTTGGGCCATTTGTTACTACCATGAGTCACTGAAGACTCAGATGAAGTTTAGCACTTTTTAGCAATAAGTATTTTTAATGAAGGTATGTACATTGTTTTTGTTTAGACATAATGCTATTACACATTAATAGACTACAGTGTAGTGTAAATATAATTTTTATGTGTACTGGGAAACCAAAAAAATTTGTGTGACTCTGTTTTGTTATTCGCTTTATTACAGTGGTGTGGAAACCAACCCACATTATGTCTGAGGTATGCCTATACTCAGTTTTCCTGGGTATCTCCCATGTATACGAGAGGTATATGTGTTGTAAAATTTCTGTTTGTTTTTATCCTGTTAGTCTGTCTTTTATTCTCAGCCGAGAACCTAGAAGTGTAGAGGGAAATTTATTTTTTCTTCCCTCCAGAAGAAATAGTCTTTTGTTGTTGTTGTTGTTTTCTTTAAGAACTTTTATTGAGATACAGTTAACACACAATAAACTGCATATATTTAAAGTGTACTATTTGATATTTTTTTTCTTATTAGTAACATATATATGGCAATCCAAATCTCCCAATTAATTCCCCCCCAACCCCCCTCACCCCCAGCTTTCCCCACTTGGTGTCCATATGTTTGTTCTCTACATCTGTGTCTCTATTTCTGCCTTACAAGCCAGTTGAGTTGTACTATTTTTCTATATTCCACATATATGTGTTAATATATGATATTCGTTTTCCTCTTTCTGACTCACTTCACTCTGTATGACAGTCTCTAGGTCCATCCATGTCTCTACAAATGTCCCAATTTCGTTCCTTTTTATAGCTGACTAATATTCCATTGTATATATATACCACATCTTCTTTAGCCATTCATCTGTTGATGGACATTTAGATTGCTTCCATGTCCTGGCTATTGTCAATCGTGCTGCAATGAACATTGGAGTGCATGTGTCTTTTTGAATGATGGTGTTCTCTGGGTATATGCCCAGCAGTGGGATTGCTGGGTCATATGGTAGTTCTATTTTTAGTTTTGCAAGGAACCTCCATACTGTTCTCGGTAGTGGCTGTATCAATTTACATTCCCACCAGTAGTGCAAGAGGGTTCCCTTTTCTCCACACCCTCTCCAGCATTTACTGTTTGTAGATTTTCTGATGAAGCCCAATCTAACCTGTGTGAGGTAATACCTCACTATAGTTTTGATTTACATTTCTCTAATAATTAGTGATGTTGAGCAGCTTTTCATGTGCCCCTTCACCACCCGTATGTCTTCTTTGGAGAAATGCCTATTTAGGTCTTCTGCCCATTTTTTGATTGGGTTGTTTGTGTTTTTGATATGGAGCTGGATGAACTGTTTATATATTTTGGAGATTAATCCTTTGTCTGTTGATTTGTTTACAAATATTTTCTCCCAGAAGCAGTCATTTTATAGTTCAATACTACCATAAAATGATTTGCAAAAATGTTTAAAGATAAAACCTATCTGCAAAGAAGAAATTAAAACAGGTATACTTGGATTAAAAGCTCATTTTATTTTACATTGATTATGAAAGTTACTTTAGGCATAATATAACTACAAGTATTGGGACTATAACCTTGCATGAATATCAGTCTCATTATTTTATAGACATCATACCTCTCAACAGTGCACTTTAGTATGTTGATTTGAGATTGTAAAAACCCTGATATATGTTCATGAGGATATTTCTTCAAGTAAGCTGTTTATTTCAAACACATCTTCCTTATTGCTTTCAGCTCACATATTACTCTGTTAAATGCACATTTTAATCACTATGAAAACAACAGCTGCTTTCCATATAGTTAAGTGGCAATGTTATACAATGCACAGCAAAACTGCAATGATTAGCATTAATACTTTCAATGTTTTCCTATAATATTTTGATCATTAGGTTGGCTTATAATGGACTAAAAGTTTGATGATTTCTATATTCAAGAAATTAATTGTTTTGCTTTTGTTCAAATATTTATAAGTGATAGACTAGATGAATGGATGGATAGATATATTTTTTAATTCTTTTATTCTGCAAAATCATTAATTGGCACATTGTCTTGAAAATGAACATAAATCACTGTGTACTATTGCACACTGACAAAACAAAATCTTTATATAATGTTGAACTTGTGAGGTTCAACATACTTTTGGCAGTTGTTTTTTATCCCTCATACATATATGTTTATTCTTCTTGTTTTAGTTTTACTTCTCATTCTCAAAATATCTCAACACTTTCATATAAATTAAATTTTTGCTAAGCTGTGTACCAGGAAAAGGCCATTATAATCTTGCCTCAAGCAGCTTGCAGTAAAAGAAACATACTAATAAAATGATGTTCATAAATTCATAAAGATGGAACTAGAAATGACTTAAAATTCCATTTATTACCTTATATAAATAAATGAAGTATATAGAATATATGCATGTAATGCTCTATGCACATTTAAGTGGAGACAAAATTACAGTTGCTATAATTTAAAATGATATTTATGAATTTGAAATCATGGTAAGTCTCCTAGAAAGCAGAAGAGGGCATTATGGGTCTGATGAGATTACAAAATAATGGAAATCAGGCAAATAATCAGAGAATCTCCTGATACAGTACTACATAGAAGCAAGAGAAAATTTAGGAGGATGTGTGTTAAAATTGCCTGGGAAACAACTCAAGTTAAAAAGAGATGCTAATACTGATATTGGTGTTGGAGAGAAAGAATTTTCCTCTAGCCTTTAAGGGATCTTTTGGCTGAAGGGATGAAATCAACATGAAACAGATTAACAGAAGAATTTCACATTTAGTTTTGTAGTACAGGGACCCCATATACATGATGGATTTGAAGACAGAAAGGTAAAATGAGGTGTGTGTGTGTGTATATATATATATGCATGCCACACTAAATGGAAAGGGTTCTAGGGCTTCAAAGGGGAGGAGGGCAATTCACAGGACAATAAGAATAAGAGCAGATGTTTTGTAACTGGTTGTTTTCCCTGCCATACAGATGGGCCACTCAGGTCATATTTATCTCTGGAAATAATTCTCATTCTGGGAAAGACTCCAATTTAAATTCTTCTAGGTAATTAAGGGAGGGGCAAAAGTTTCTCTGGAGCCTGCTGGTCTCAAATGTCTTTAGTTCAAAATAATCCATATGCCAAAGTGGCACATTTGGGGAAGGTTCATTGTGAACCCCTTCAGTGGTCAATTGAGTAACAGTCACTGTGTTATTCACCAAGCTCTTGCTAAATAAATACCTGGTGCAGATTCTACAGATGTGAATAGGAAGTAATTCTACTCCTAAGGGAGGTCACTATCTACTCAAAGAGGGCATGTAAATAGATGAATTACAATACAGTTTGAGCAATATTGGAAATGTGTACTTTATACAGGGACAGCACAGATAAAGGGGTGGAAGGATGAATGAGAGTGTCAGAAAGATAGGAAAGTAATATTACAACAGGAATAACAATATTTGAAATGGTTTAATTAGAGAAATATACAATGTAGTGGTTTTAGGGCACTAGGCTAAAGCCTAAATTATAAGATAAGAATAAAGTGAAACAGTCACGTTTCTCTTTACACAAATAATTTTTTTAACGTATTGAGTACATGGAAATTTTCCTAGGAACATTTAGAATTTTTTAAGAATTAAAATGTTCATCTCCAAACATAGAAACAACACACAGTGGTTAACTGCCAGTACTTTGGAATCAGACAGTTTTGCATTTCGGTTCTAGATTAGCCTGTTAAAAATAGAATGACTTTTGGAAATTTCTTAGCTTTTCTAAATTCACTTTCATCTTCTATAAAATGGGAATAACGGTACTTACCTATAAATTTGCTATTTATGGGTAAATTTTACCCATAAATTTACCTTTTATGGGTAAAATTTCCCATAAAAAGTGCCATTGGAATATGTAAGAATTGATAAATGTTGATATAACTATTAGCTTATTATTATTGTGAGGAAGATGTTGAAAACATAATTCTATGTCTGCAAGCATCAGTATTATCTTCTCTGTTCTTTAATAAAAGTTAAACATACTGTGCTTATCATTATGCATGATAAGATTTTTATTAGCCAGGGAAGTAAAATGAGTATAAATCTAACAACACTGCCACCAATTTGAGTAAACTTCTACCTACAGGCATAATCTTCCACCGCCCAACATTTTTTAATTAGAATTTTAGGAAACTTTTTATTTTTAAATATTTATAGATTCACAGGAAGTTACAAAACCAGTACAGAGATTTCCTGTGTACTCTTCACCCATTTGCCCTCATTAGTTGCATCTTCCATAACCATAGTAAGATATTAAAAACAGAATATGACAAAGATATAATGTATAGTTCTGTGTTGTTTTACCACATATGGGTAAATATGTGCAACCACCATCGCAATCAATATGTAGTATTTATTCAGTCACTAAAAGATCTCCCTCATGCTGCTCCTTTAGTCACACTAATCCCCTTCCTCACCCACTATCCCTAATCCCCAGAAACCAATAATGTGCTTTCCATCTCTATCATTTATTTCAAGATTGTTATATAAAAGAAGTCATATATTATGTGACCTTTTGATATTGGCTTTTCCATTCAGCATGACGCCTCTGAGATTTACTACACTTGTTGGTACTTATTGATAGCACATAACTTTCTTTACTGAGTAGTATTCCATGGTATGAATGTACCACAGTTTGCTTAACCACTCACCTGTTATAGGACATTGTGATTGTTTCCAGTCTGGGGGCTGTCACAAGTGAAACTGTAGTGAATAATCATTCACATGTTTCATGTGGATGTAAGTTTCAGAAATGCCTAGAAGTGCAATTGCAAGACTGTATGAAATGTATATTTTTAGAATTTTAAGAATTTGCCAAATTATTTTTTAGAGTGCTTATACCATTTTACATTCACACCAGCAATATATGACAGTTTTTTCACATCTCCACCAACACTTAATATTGTCACCATTGTTTCATTTTAACTGTTCTAATAGATGTTTACTGATACCTCATTTTGGTCTTAATATATTATCTATCAGAAGATAATATTCATTTTCATAGACACATATTAATAAATAGATAATAAATTCCTTGTCTTTCTAAAGTAAAGTATGGGATTGACATTTGGGAAAAAAAGTTAATTTTTCTGTAAGTTATTAGGGAACTGAAGAAATACAAGGAAAAAAAGATCTATTTCAAGTTTGTTGAGATGCAAACCAGACTTTGGGATGAGCGTGAAAAGATATTCCACATGCCCATGAGAAAACATTATTTTATCAATGATTTTCAAAAAAAGCATTCACCAAAGGGGGAAAAAAAAAAGATGAACTTATATCACTTATATGTGGAATCTAAAAAAGTCAAATATAGAAACAAATATAGTAGACGGTGATAGCCAAGGGCAGGGAGGTAGAGGAAATGGGGAAGATGCTGGTCAAAGAGTACAAATTTACAATTACTTAGAATGAGTAAGTCTAAAGATATAATGTCCAGCACGATGATTATAGTTAATAACACTGTAGTGGATACTGGAAATTTGCCAAGAGGATAGATTTCAGGTGCTCCTACCACACACAAAAAATAGTGACTATGTGAATAGATGGGGATGTTAATTAGCTTGATTTTAGTAATCATTTCACTACGTATATGTATATCAACCCATCATGTTGTACACCTTAAACAATTGTTATTTATAATAATACAAATTGTCTGTTTTCCACCTTCCTCCTGTAGCATCCCCAGAACTTACACTCATTATGTAAATATAGTTCTCAAAAAAGAATACTTCTGAAAAAATACAGCTGTATTCCTTGTGTATGACTGTCTTAAGTCTTATACGCCTAGTAACTGTTAAGAATTCTAAGAGCCTCAGCTTCATATTCCTTAAATTAAAAAAAAAGTGTATGTGCAAGACATATTAAAAGAACAATTGTTTTTAGTATAAAATGTGTTAATATAACAATATCAGGTATAGAGTAAAAATCAGAATTTAGGTTTTCTAGCATTACTAACTTTGAGAAATTACGTGGCACTGGAAAATAGTTTCCTTGGTAATTTAACCAAAGTAAATCCGGTCTGTAACTGAAATAGCACCAAAAAAACCTCCATAACATTTTCTTTGCATTTTCTTAAAAGGAATTCTTTTGTATATTTTTTCAGAACATATGTTAGCATTTCATTTAGGGTCTTATTAAAAATGCCCTGGCATTTCTGCTTGTCTGAGTAGAATTTCACTACCTCACACATCTTGAGCATTATAAAATATCACATTAACCTTTCTAACAGAGCTTGATATGACACAGAAGATATATATTTCCAGGAGAATGTATTATTCATTAAGTAAATAGTAGAAGCAATATGAAAGAATTGTCTGAGTACTAAAATTTAATCAAAGCAATTAAAGTCAAAGGTGTAAATATATAGCTCGACATATTAGAATCATCAAATTTTGTTGGACTTTTCCTTCAGGAATGAAATAGACTCCTACTTCAAGTACTCATCTGAACTTTTATTACATCTCATCATTTTTGTACTAACTCATGATACTGAATTTATTCCAAGTACTTGTGCATAAGATACTGTGAATTTTATATTACTCTTCTATCTTGTCTATAGTTGATAAATCATTTCTAACTCACTATGTATTTTAGTATTGCTTTACAGGTCTACTATAATAATATACCAGAGGAAATATTTTAAGCATAAATAGAAATGATTTTATATACCATGATATTAATAATTTTCAGAAAAAAATTATTGCATGCAGTGCTTTATGATTTTATAGTATATATTTGAATGCCAAATGCTGTTTTCTAATTATACTAAAGAGTTTTGCTTATAGTCAAATATGATGACAGGAGGAATTAGTTTATGAACATCTACAATGTGTCATACCTCATGCTAGATAGTTTATATTCAGAATATCTTTTGATATTGTTATTTTTGGCATTTGCAAATGAAACTCAGAGAATAACTTACCCAAGAACATGCAGCTAGTCAATGACAAAGACAATCTGTGAATTGAGAATATGTTAAAAATAACCTTAGATGATCATCAAATACTATGACAAGAAATAACCAATATATAGCAGGCAGAATTCCCATCCCTAAAAGTATGCTGCCTGAGTAAAACTTTTGAATAGAGTCCTCAAATAAAAGTCATTTAAAAAAGAGATAAATTTAGGAAATTATGTAAATATACTGCTTTTATGGAAAGGAAACATACGATACATGAAACCACCAGAAATATAAATAACTCAACAAATTTTTCTCAATTCTGATATGAATAGACATCTGTGATACCAATATTAATAAAGTGTTATGTGGGGGTACACAAAATTTAAAGCCGATTTCCCACTTGAAGCTATGCCATCGTTGGATGCTTTTAATTACAATAAATGAGAAAATGCAAATCACTAAATGATAGAGATCAGTCAATATGTGTTATTGCTTCTAGGGACTACAAACTAATTTCTAGTAACAGGAAATATGCATTCTGCTTCAAGCTTTAAGCCTGATATTTCAGAGTAGGGAAAAAAAAATGCAAGGACTACTGGTTCCTGCTCAAGCACAGCTGTTGGATGGGCTCTGTGGCTGCCCAGATTTCCAGCTAGGCTTCCTAGTTGGGCAGTCTGGATGCTATCCAATCATTATGTTGTACACCATAAGCTTATACAATACTGTATGTCAGTTATATCTCAATAAAGCTGAAAAAAATTGCAAGGAGTTTGTACCTGGACATTTCTTCTGTCTGACAAACTACTTTCCAAAGATAGGTGTTGTTCTGATCCTTTAGTGCAAAAGTCTGAGCCATGTAGATAGCTATCATAACTCTCTTATTTCATTTGTGACATGGAAAGAAAAGTTTCTTTCTATTCTGCAGTAGAAACTTGAAAAATAAGCCAGCATAATTTCCAGAAAGGAATTGAGTAAATTAAGTAGCTGATGCTTTCTTTGTGCATCTGAGTTCTGGGAAAGAGGCATAGAGATCTTGATTAGCTTGCTTAAGAAAATAGAAAATGATCATAATGTGTTAATCTCCCTTGCTTCCCTTTGGTAGGATCTTACTTTATGGAATGAAAGCACCTCAGTCTAGGAAGCAGTACTTGATGATCTCCCATAAAAGACATTAGTAAATGTCAAAAGTGAAACCATCTTTAAAAATAGTACATTTGAAATGGAATCCATGATTTCAAATCACCCAGTTGGTTCAGTTCATCTCTCAGCTCCTTGTTTTGAAAATTACTTTTAAAGTATTTTAATTTTCTGAATGTTATTCTTTGTAAGCCAATTTATAAAGCTCAAGTAATCGAAAAATCATGTTGCTGTGCAAATTATTGAATGCAAAACTGAAAAAAAAAACAGATTTATTTGTCTGATGGAAATGAGATGCTTAATTGAATGTTGAACGTAGAATGTAGAAGTAATTTTGTTACCGGCACATTTTTTTTCCTCAGCTCTATGTATTTATATAGCACTTATTACTATAGTGTCTAGACATCTTAGCAAATGTGTCATGCCAATATAAAACACTATATTCTCTGGCCAAACCTATAGGAAAACCATATGTTACACTGAGTTATTGAAATGCAAACACAAAAATAAATCAGCCTGCATAATCAGACATTGATATTATTATTAGATTTTGATGGTGACTTTCTATTCACATGTTTGTCTTAAATACTAATGCAATTAAGATATTTCATGTAAATTACTAGCATTGGGCCTGTCTTATAAATAGTAACTAGTACTATTAATGGAACTACCAACATGGTTACCTTTACTTGCCCAAACTCCTGAAAATCTTGTTATCAAGATTCAGTTAAATTTCAGGAATTATTTCAATTACTCATTTTAAGAAGTTTGTAGTTCAGAAGCTTAAACTATTTTCTAGGTAATTGACTAGAAAAAGATAGTTTTCCTTGACTTGGTTACTTTAAAATGCATTTTAAAAAATCATTCTTTTTCTTTTTCCTATAGATCCAAAATCAGACTTTAAATACAATTAACAGACTGGTCAGTAAAAGGAATATTTATATTATCCACAAAAATAGATTTTATGACATTATTAAGTAAATTTTATAGTTCTCGGAGTTGAATGTAAAAAATAATGGTATTTGAAGATTGACTGGAGAAAGTGCTCTTAAGGCAGTCTTCAGATTAGTGCTGATTCATGTTTCCTTTTCTAAGCAAATAAATTAAAATGAGGAAAGTAATGGGAATATACAGATATCTTATTACTGGCAGAAACTAGAATATAGAAGTTTGTGAGAAATAGCAAAGCGAAAGACTTAAAAATTTCTTTGTGTGTTTTTAGCCTCCTCCACTACGCAGGCACAGGGACAGAGAGTGGTATGAATAAACATTTCTGCTCTTTTCTATGTCTTTGTAGCTCATTGCAATCTCATATAAATAGCCCGCAAGTTGGGAAATGTACCAGATTCAGAGTGAAAGCTTGGCTGACTGATTTTGTAGGACTTTTCATGTCTTGCAGTTCTGATGCTCATTCTCCTCTCTGATTGATTCTAACACATGCATTTGCCCCTTGATGTCTAAGCTACACTTCAGCCTTTTATTGATTGCTTACAGGATGAAAAACACAGCCCAGGGCAACAGAGGTGATTCAGATGTAATCCTGACCTTACGAATTTCCTAGTATAGTGAGGGGGAGACAATCTTGCCAGGTATAGTTTTTGATATGATATTTTTTGATATGATATTTTTGTATAATATTTTATCATTGCTAGTTTTGAACTTAAAATGACCAATCTTTTTTATGAAAATATGAAAATAATAGGTAATAATGCTTATTATCATAAAACAATATTTTCATAAAATTATACTTAATATTCTAGTACTTGAATATACTTCATAGTATACTTAGTATAATTAATATCCTAATACAATATAAGTAATATACTGATGCTATTATTACTTGTAGTGTAAGTAATAATACTTAGTATTCCAGTGTGTCTTTGTATTTTTAACTCAATATTTACTAATTTATTTTCTAGCAAGATGCTTTTATTATTTACAAATCATAAGATCTCTCTCTTCCCTCTAATATTTAGACCCCTTATTTCTTTTTGTTTTTCTGTACAGTGATGGTGAGGACCTCCATTATTATATTAAGCAGCTGTGATGTTAGTGAACATCTTTATCTTTTGCTCAATTTTAAAGAGAATGTATTAAACATTTATTCATTAAGCCTAAGATTTGTTATACATTTTGGTATTACTTATATCAAATTGTGAAAAATCCCATTTACCAGTAAGTTAGCCTTTTTAAAAAATTATTAAATAGTATTAAACTTTGTCAAGTGAGTTTTTTGTAACAACTGATAAATTGTATTTTTTTCTTTGTCAATGCAGTAAATTACAATGATAGTTTTTTCTTTTTTTTTAAACTTTTATTGAGATACAGTTATACAATAAACTGCATATATTTATAGTGTACAATTTGGTATTTTTTTTTCTTATTAGTAATGTATATATGGCAATCCCAATCTCCCAATTCATTCCCCCTCAACGCTCCCCGCTTTCCGCACTTAATGTCCATATGTTTTTTCTCTACACCTGTGTCTCTATTTCTGTCTTGCAAACCAGTTGATTTGTGCCATTTTTCTATATTACGCATATGTGTTAATATACGATATTCATTTTTCTCTTTCTGACTCACTTCACTCTGTATGACAGTCTCTAGGTTCATCCATGTCTCTGCAAATGTCCCAGTTTCATTGCTTTTTACAGCTGAGTAATATTCCATTATATATATGTACTACATCTTTTTTATCCATTCATCTGTTGATGGACATTTAGGTTGCTGCCATGTCCTGGCTATTGTGAATAGCGCTGCAATGAACATTAGAGTGCATGTGTCTTTTTGAATTGTGGTGTTCTCTGGGTATATCCTGAGATTGCTGGGATTTCTGGGTCATATGGTAACTCTATTTTTAGTTTTGCAAGGAGCCTCCATACTGTTCTCTGTAGTGGCTGTATCAATTTACATTCCCACCAATAGTGCAAGAGGGTTCCCTTTTCTCCACACCCTCTCCAGCATTTACTGTTTGTAGATTTTCTGATGATGCCCATTCTCACTGGTGTGAGGTGATACCTCACAATGATAGTTTTTTTCTAATGTAGAAATTAACTCTGTGATTTTAACCACATTTTTATATGATCATCATTAATAACTCTCAAAACTAAATTGAATAAATATATGTTTTGATTACCCAAGTGTAGATTTGATTTTAATTAATATTTACTTTCTAGTATTTACTTCAAATAAATATGTCCATTGTTCTTTCTAATATATACTTCAAATTTTATTGGTCCATGGCATATATAAGGACTAGGGTGTGGTAAGTATCCACTCACAAAACTTGGGCCTCCAGAGTGGTAATGTCCATTTGTTTAGCCTAGATAAATGGATTTCTTGACCTGAATAAGTAATGACTGGGTAAGAGACGGGAATTGTTTTTGAGAAGAGCAAATATATTTTTTTAAAAACAAGAAAATTAGATCCAAAGAGGAATGGAAGATAATAAAGTGAAAGTTATAATGGGAAAGTAAGCAATGGAGATACAGCAAGGAAAGTTGATAGAAGGTAAAATAGACTTTGAGAGATTGAGGGATGAGCATCGCTCAAGCTAAAGACTCTAAAGATAAAAGCTTGGATTTATCTATCTAGGTTGCCCAGATTTAGGAGTGGTTGTAGAAGCTTTTAGGAACTTTGGAGAACTGAAAATTCATGGGCTATGTTGACATCAAATTATCTCTGATGTCTTTCTAAGGGTAAATTAGATTTCCTAAGGGTAATTAGATGGTTAGTGTACAAAGACATTGTGGCATTGTAGTAAATCAGAACATACTTCATTATGCACCCCTTGACCAACTTAGCTTTAATGTATTTCTTTTAGTCCTTTTATGCTCAGTTTGCTGTCTTCACTTTCCTCTGTGCATCTGAAGGACTGGTGATTCTAAGGATCTCCTGTTTGCAGGCACCCCAAAGATTTATCAAAATAATAAGTGGAGTTCAGGAAGAAATTCAATCTAGGACTCTAAAGTAACTTTAAAATGATTTGTCCATGCAAAATTTGGCAAACACAATGTGAGGAACTGTGTGATCAAAAAAAAAAAAAAAATTGAAATAACCCTTTTTAAAAAACACTATGAGCAGGAAAAAGAGGGATCTGAGTCTTATAATTTTATGTATATTTTACTGATATAATATACAGAGACAAATTTCCATAGAGAAAGAACAATGAAAATAATTATTAATTGAAATTCAATTAACGTGTTATCAAAACACTCCATTTATTTATTATCTCCACTTTGGAGGATCATTAGTAAAAATTTAGAAATAAATGTGTCTAATATTTCATACATGACTCTCCAATTTGATTATAGTATAAACAATAAGAATTTGATACAGCAAACTTTGTGTTGTGCTTGCTCATATTCAAAGCTTGAGATCTTATTTTAGCTAACATGATTAACATGGAAAATAGTTGTATTAAAAGAAAATTAAATTTTGTATCAATTTAATTAGGTTGATTTTGTCCTTGATTATATACACTACTTATATAATTTATTACACATTCAGTGAAAAAAACAGCCATTTATTCATTCACCAAATAAGAATAACAATCTTCTCTGTACTATTGTTGTATGCTGATTTGAAAGGCTTAGACGCTAAGATTATTTGCTATTAATTGCCTTACGTTTTGTGACTACCAATAAGATATACTATTTCCTAACTATTCTTTGTGCCAAAATATTGTTAAGTATAGAAATACAATAGCCAGTCTCCCCCACTCAATGTCCCTATACTTCCCATCTCTCCTACTTTACAAATTGTGTGTGTTGTAGCCTTTTTGTCTCTCCCTGAATGCCTTAGTCCTTTCTAAATCAAGCGTAATCAAATATTTGAAATCAGAGTATTATTAGAGTCAGTGAAGACATTCTCCAGCATCCATTGCCACATTCAAATACAGTTTTCCTTTTGAACATTAACTCAGTTGTTGAATTAGTTGAACTAGGAAATGAAAGACAATTCTCTTCTAAGACATATCTGTTATTTTTTTCTTTATTTTAGCCAACAATCTGTAATAATTGTGTTCATATCTTGGGAAATGAATTCTGACATTCATTCAGTACTATTTTCATGTCAGGTTTTTGAGGGGCTCATAAAAACTTTGCTGCCGTAGTGCCATGATTACTAATTCTCAGTCAAATCTTAAGTGACATTTCATATATATTATACATTCTTAGGACTCCCCTGGTTACCTGCTTTCAGAATAGGGCTCATGTGCATTCTGCTAGAGATATGAAATGTGATTAACACCAGGTGAATGTTTTCTCGAAATACCCAGTTGATTCACAAGATTGCTTTATAAGCAAGGGAGATGAGGGAGTTGGGAGGATGTTAAGAAGCACATGCATCTTGATGGTGTTTATATTATATGTTTACTGAGCACTATCCAAAGACTGCACTCGGGCTTTCTGATGACTCTGGAGAACAGAATATTTCAGAAGCCAAGTCTTTTGTTTCTCAAGCATAACACCAACGTTTTATTTTTTTTCTTGAAATTCGATTCCCTTATGATTAAATAAAACCTCAGAAAACTTACTTTAAAGATGATATCTTTTAAAAGCAAAGTTGAGTCACATTGTTCATTTCTTTATTAGGGCAAAAGAGAGGAGTTTCTATATTAAAGAGTTTTATTTTTGTAAGTTTAAAAATTCAGTATATTCTTTTTTTTTTAATTCAGTAATATTCTATGTCTTATATTCTACTTGTTCCTAACTCAAGAATTTTTATTATGTGAATTAAATAACATCATTAAGTTGGTATGGGAGATTTCAGCCACAAAACTAGTATAAATTACTTGGCCACTTCAGTTGCTTCACCTGTAAAATGAGCATAATAATAATATTTAATTCAGCAGTATGTTGCAAGGATTAAATGACCAATGGATGTAGTTAATAAATATTAGTTATAAAATTATAAATGTGAGGATTAAAGTACTTTTAATATTTTCAAATTTAGGAAGCTATTTACAATACCATCCTCACTTCTAATACCCACTGCAAATTCACAGGTCCTCAGGACCACCACTTCTGACACAAAATGTAACTTCAGGGGCTCCCAGAACCGCCCTCGATTTCAATAATTTGCCAGAAGGATTCACTGAAATGACTGAAAGCTGTGGTACTCACAGTTACAGTTTATTTCAGTGGAAGGATACAGATTAAAATCAGCCAAGAGAAGAGGTGTCTGAGGCAGAGTCCAGGAAAGTAATATATATGCAAGTGGAGCTCCCAGTTGTCTTCTCCCCATAGAGTAATGGACAGCATTAACTTTACTGGCAATGATGTTTGACAACACTCACAATATTGCCAACCAGGATAGCTCACTGCAGCCTTAATGTCCAGATCTTTTTACTGTAATGTAAACATGGTTGACTACCCATGTGACTAACTTCAGTCTCTAGCCCATCTGGAGGTAGAACTAATACTGCAAGACCCAAACCTTCAAGCATAAATCACTTCAGTAGATTATCTAGTATGGCCCCAGGCCCCTAGCAATTTCCCACTGGCTACCTATTTTACAGTTGGTAGTGTATATATGTCTATGCTACACTCTCACTTTGTCCCAGCTTCCCCTTCGCACCGTGCCCCCCAAACCCGTGTCCTTCAGTCCATTCTCTGCATCTGCATCCTTATTCTTGCTCTGTCACTGGGTTCATCAGTACCATTTTTTTTTTTTTTTTTTTTAGAATCTGTATATATGAGTTAGCATACAGTATTTGTTTTTCTCTTTCTGGCTTACTTCACTCTGTATGACAGTCTCTAGGTCTATCCACCTCATTACATATAGCTCCATTTCATTCCTTTTTATGGCTGAGTAATATTCCATTGTATATATATGCCACATCTTCTTTATCCATTCATCTGTTGATGGGCATTTCGGTTGCTTCCATGTCCTGGCTATTGTAAATAGTGCTGCAATGAACATTGTGGTACATGTTTCTTTTTGGATTATGGTTTCCTCTGGGTATATGCCCAGTAGTGAGTTTACTGGATCATATGGTAGTTCTATTTGTAGTTTTTTAAGGAACCTCCAAACTGTTTTCCATGGTGGCTGTACCAAATTACATTCCCACCAACAGTACAGGAGGGTTCCCTTTTCTCCACACCATCTCCAACATTTACTGTTTCTAGATTTTTTGATGACAGCCATTCTGACTGGTGTGAGGTGATACCTCATTGTGGGTTTGACTTGCATTTCTCTATTGATCAGTGATGTTGAGCATCTTTTCATGTGTTTGTTAGCCATCTGTATGTCTTCTTTGGAGAAATGTCTATTTAGGTCTTCCACCCATTTGTGGATTGGGTTATTTGCTTTTTTGGTATTAAGCTGCGTGAGCTGCTTGTATATTTCAGATATTAATCCTTTGTCCGTTGCTTTGTTGGCAAGTATTTTCTCCCACTCTGAGGGTTGCCTTCTTCTCTTGTTTATGGTTTCTTTCACTGTGCAAAAGCTTTTAAGTTTCATTAGGTCCCATTTGTTTATTCTTGTTTTTATTTCCATTATTCTAGGAGGTGGGTCAAAAAGGATCTTGCTTTGATGGATGTCATAGAGTGTTCTGCCTATGCTTTCCTCTAGGAGTTTTAGAGTGTCTGGCCTTTAATCCATTTTGAGTTTATTTTTGTGTATGGTGTTAGGAAGTGTTCTACTTTCATTCTTTGACATGTTGTTGTCCAATTTTCCCAGCACCACTTATTGAAAAGGCTGTGTTTTTTCCATTGTATATTCTTGCCTCCTTTGTCAAAGATAAGGTGCCCATATGTGCTTGGGTTTACCTCTGAGTTCTCTATTCTGTTCCATTGATCTTCCCTGCTTTTTTTGTGCCAGTACCATACTATCTTGATCACTGTGGCCTTGTAGTATAGTTTGAAGTCAGGAAGCCTAATTCTACCAACTCCATCTTTCTTTCTCAAGATTCCTTTGGCTATTCGGGGTCTTTTGCATTTCCATACAAATCATAAGATTTCTTGTTCTAGTTCTGTGAAAAATGCCATTGGTAATTTGATAGGGATTGCATTGAATCTGTTAATTGCTTTGAGTAGTACAGTCATTTTCACAATGTTCATTCTTCCAATCCAAGAACATGGTATGTCTCTCCATCTGTTTGTATCCTCTTTGATTTCTTTTATCAGTGTCATAGTTTTCTGCATACAGGTCTTTTGCCTCCTTAGGCAGGTTTATTTCTAGGTATTTTATTCTTTTTGTTAGGGCAAGGATAATTCTTAACTATACACTATTGACTTTCTGATTGCTAATGTCAGTATTTCAAAGAGAAATTCAAAGTTATTGACAAAATAGAGGTAGGAATTTCAGCTGCCCATTTTGGAAATTATTTAATAGTATAAAGTTTATCATAGGTTTTACATTGAGGTAAACTGGTAATATTTTTAGAAACAAAATGTTAATTGCATTGAAATATTTTTTATTTTGGCTTACAACTAACTAGAATTTTATTTGCTCTCTGGATAGCAAGTGACACTTTTCAAATTATAGATGAACAATACAGTCACCATTTTGTGCTTTTATATAATAAATGTATTGGCATTTTAATTTACGTGTTGTCTAGTCTTTTTTTTTTTTTTTCAGTCTGTCTATGTTGAGTTTTAGGTACTGATTTTTATCGATAAGGTGCAAACTGTGCTTTTAAAAAAGTAGTACTGTTGGCATAAATGCAAAGTACAAATTTACATATCATTTTGAAAGAAGTAACCTTTCTTTTTAATCAGGTAGTCTCAGATGTGGTGTGTAAGTATACAACAAGTATTTTTGTGCATTCATTTCAATCATTATGATAATAAGCTTAAAGAGATAAAAGCTGTTCTGTTTCTTATTCTGCATTGTTAAACCTGTGCAAGTGTTTCAATTACCATAATTCAGAAACATTTTATGGCTTAAAATTTTAAGGTAATATATTCTTTTTCTTGTATTCAATTTCATTTTTTGTATTCAGTCTAAAATACCTGACAGCTGCTTTTGAATATGTTTTGTAGATATTTGAAAAGAGTCAAGTGTAGGGTAGGACTGAAAAAAGGCTAGAACAAAAGTTGATTCTGACAACCTATCATGTGTTAAGAAAGAACAAGATATTTTTGTGTATTACATGGTACTTTTATAAAAATAGCAAGAATTTGCTATAAAACTACTTTGTTTTCTAAGGGTTTTTTGTTTTTTGTTTTTCACATTGAATTTAACTGCCTCTGAACATTTATTGATTGTAATCTACTAGGTCCTTGAAATCTAGTGGTAAAGACTATAGATATAGTTTCCAACTTCCAGGATGTGAGTCTCATAGGAGCAAATTTCAAACAACCTGGTGAAGGTGAGCCAAGCTGTATACAAATAAAAAATATTCTATAGCTCCCAGTTTCAGATTTACGGGTGTTACTCTCTGCCAGTCTGTCTAATACTGAGCCTTTTTGTGTTTGAAAGCTTTTCTCTTTCAAGCACTGACAATTTCTAGTACATATCTTTGCCATGTAGTTTGGATCTATGAGCTATGGTTGACAAATGCAGGATTTTTTGGTCTCATTCACTACTAATTACCCAACCTTAATGTGACCTAGGGTAGAACTTTATGTCTGCCTCTCTCCTCACCACATCACCAAATCTGAATGTTTTCCAACCTTCCTTAGTTCAGTAAGCAGCACCATTATTGACCCAGTTGTTCAAGACTAAAATTTCTAAATTATCTTTAATTCTTCTCTTTTCATCACTCAGCATGTCCAGTGAATCAGCAAGTTTTCCTGAATGTATCTATTTGTTTTTATTTATCTTTAACAGAAATGGTGTTCCTGACTTCTTTGTGTTTTTCATAGCCAGTGTCTCATTGAGCTATGATTGCCTAGGCATTAATTTTGATAACTGGAAACAATTACAACCTAGATTATTTCTTGAGGACTAAGTGACACTGCTATTATATTAATGTTTTTCTTGAAGGCAATAATATTTGAAATAGAGGAAGATGGAGAAAGTTAAGATAAAGGCAAAGAAAATACTTTAAAATTAAAAATAAAATTGTATCACTGGAATCTAATGTATGGCACCATATTTATAGGATCAATAAATGTCAAATTAAAAGTTTCAAAATTTTGAATTTGTGTACATAATGCTAAATTATTAAATCTATATAAGTAAATATTGTATATCTATGTATAACACATATTAAGTAAAATATTAAAAGGAGAGAAATAAGATGCTTCCAACTCACAGAATATTAATATTTAAGGATGGCATATTATGTGTATATCTCCCCTTAGTTTATTCTTAGTGAGATTTCTTCTAATTTATAATAGAATAGAATAGGATATGCTGCAAATTTGATAAGAATATTTTAGGAACAAGAGCAGTAACATGCAAAATAGGCATGGATTATAAAAGCCTAAGTGAAGGGAATTTAGGAGCATGATTACCTGCCTGGGGAACCCTATTAGTAATGTGTGGTCATCATTATTTTGACATCTATATACTAGTTATGCAATGGGCCAAGAACATAAATGGCCAGAGTGAAATAGACCCTTTGAAACTCAGCTACCAATACTAATGTTGAAATTATATAGAAATATATAATTATAAATTAATATAATAGCAAATTTATTTAATGCTGCTTGAAACAGTCACTTGTTAATGGACAAAAATAACAGGAAGTAGACAACTTTTCTATTTCAGCTTTACCACTTCCTAGTCATGTGAGCCTAGACAAATGTCTTTTCCTCTCCAGTCTTCATTTTCTTTATCTACTAATTAGGGCTAGACATATCTGCCCTTTACAGATTATTGTAAAGACCAAAATCAACACATTATAATTACTTTTATTAAGTGCAGTGCAATTGCAAATGTAAGATATTATAGAACATTTTCAAATATGGTCAAATGGCTTCCTCGGGGAAATGCTAACAACCCAAGTAAGCATTAATTTGCAAGAATGCATAAAATTGAATTAAGTAATTACAAATACAAAACTAACATCATATCCCCAGCATTATCTACACACCAAACAAATGTTTGTATAAATATGCATAGTTATTTTTTAAAAATTAACTCCCATTATTTTTTTCAGGTAGATTTGCCCTACATAACCCCAAGCTTAAATAATCATCTGGAGGAAGAAAAATAAAATTATTAATAGCTCAGTCAATGCAATAAGAAAGCACTGGATTATAATCTCATATTTGCTATTTAAGTGGTTTTTGACTGTAGGCAAGTTATTTGCAAATATATTCAATGGAGATGATAAACAGATTTTTTTTGCTTTGTTATTTTAAAGGTTAAATGAATTTTTATGTAACACTTTATATTAGTTTATTGTGTCTGCTGCATAAAAGTACACAGTGTATTATGGCTGTTTTTTATACCATGGTAGTACAAAAAAAGATAACATGTAAGATGCATAGTATTAGCTCAAAAATAATAGATATTGATATCATATTAGTATAGAATGTAAAACTATTCAATCTGAGATTTTGCCTTATATTAAAAGAAAAAGCAAATTGTATCCAGATGACGAGACTGTGGCAATCATGTGAATGGATATTCCATACATATGAGTTTGGCTGTACTATTTACCATGTTCACTAGCTAAAGTTCTCAGTATAGGGAGAAATTTGAAGATTCAATAATTTTTTCAAAAGAAGTATTTACTTGTTCTAAGATTCTGAAGTCAAAGTTCTACTGACATGTTTTTTCAAGAATGCAATTATCACTGTCCCTCAGGGATTGTGTTTAAAGTAACTTATTTGTGTTGAGATATCAAGAATGAAAGCCTAAAGTGTTCATTATATGAAAAAAATGTCCTCCAACCAAATGTACTTACAAATAGAACATAAACTCATGAATATTTAGTTTTTCTTCTTTTCTCTAGGCGTTAGCAAATATCCCATTGTTAGAATATTTCATTTACTTAGCATAATGTGGTGCCAATATCAGAAACAAATAGTTTACTTGGATTATAACTTCTTATGGGTAAGATAATGACTTAACCATGTTTTTTTCTTTTTCACTGACATAATACCTGGGACAGAGTAGGTAATGGAACATGTTTATTGAATAAATAAATTATTACAAGGAATAAAATCAGTTTATATCACATAAAATATCAAATGGTGTATGAATTATTCAAAGATATATGTGTTTTTTCTGTCACAAATATAAGAAACTCTGACATTATTAAATAAAAGATTTGTTCTCATGTTTTTGTGAATCAGTTTTTTTCCAGTAAAGATCATGAATCCAAAAAACTGTATTTTTGATGAATCAATATGAAAAGTTTTTTTATTTCATTTCAGACAAGCACACAAAGGATTACACAGATATTGAAGGCTTGTCTGAATAAACCCAAATCCCCCTACCAGAATCACACAGGAATCTATTTCTTATAGCCTTCAAGATATTTTCAGTAACTTTCCTTTGTTAGCAGTTTTTTTAAACTAGTTCAGCAATAATGTTAGTAAAATTTAGTTAAGACTTTTCAAAGAGTGGAAAAAGTTGCACTGTTCAACCTTCTCTACTTGAATCTATGAAGAATTAAATACATAGGAAACTAATTAGAAATATGCATATATAATGTTTGAGTAGAGAAACAACTTTTAAATATATAAATGCTTTCAAAATAGAATAGGTTTTTTTTCACTTTTGGAAACACATAAAAACAAGCAAGCTTATAATATGTATTTAAATTTTATGTTTAGAATAACTTTTTACATATGGAATAAATTGATCATATCTTTACATATTTAGTGAAAAATAATGTTCCTTGATCTAACATAAGTAGAAATGGAAAAAAGGGAATGTTTAAAAATAGGTTTAAATTTAATGTATAAATTCTTATTTAAGCACAAAATATTTCCATATCAGATAGTGAATACCACTAATTTACATAGGAACTTATCTACAACTCCATCTGCTCATGTTATTAATACCTACATTTAACTAAGTTATATCTGTTATATTTTAAGAAGCTAATGTATATGGATATCTCATGATTCTAATAATTTACTATTAACCTTTGGAATAGACCAGCCACTTTTTGAGTTTATGGCATTTCTTGTATTTCTTGTGTTTCATAGTTTCCACTGAAGTTAAGCAACATTGTATTCAAGTAAAACTTATTGATTTTTCATGTATTTAGCTTTCACTTGAGATTCTCACTCACTGATTATTTTAATACTAAGTAACTCTTGCAAAAGATTTAAGATCCCATAAAAGTATAAAGAAGATGTTAATTCTCATGGTTGTCAAAGAGTTTTATTAGGATTTTTACAAAGGTAATGAATATTTGTACAATTTCTTAGTCCTTAAATTATTTCTAATAGTTGATGGTTAAATTCAAGTTCAAATTTGGTGATTCTGAAAGTTGGAGACTGTATAGAATGGGTTATTCTTTCTTCTTATTAAATTTTACTGTTTTATACTTGTTTGTATTTTTTTATTTTGTTTTTTAAATTCCTAGATTATTGATAACAGCTTTATTAGTTTCTTTAAATGATTCTGTAAACTGCTGTGGATAAATGATAATAACAAAGAAGATCTTATTCACAATTTAGCACAGCCTTGTGACTGGGCTCACCTTCACAATGAAAATTATTTAAGTCTTCTAGTGAAAAACATTATTTGTCCGGTAGTATGTCCTGCACTATGCAAATCACTACATTATGCTTCACTTTGAAAAACTAATTGCATTTTATTTGTGATGAATTGCTATTGGAGACATGATCAGGAGAGTTAATTCCCAGGGCTAATAATATAAATCATTGTATAAGATAATGATGGCCTAAACTGGCATAAAAAAAAAAAAAAACATGGATGGAGAGGACCACAAAAGGAAGATTCCATGTCATGTTAATTAGGTAGAAGTAATTATTCCATGATTCTGAAATCTGGGACAGAAATTCACCTATGAAATGATCTGATTGGGGTTCTGATATTTGCCCTTATATTTTCATATTTGTTTAATATCATATTTTCTTATTTCAGGAAGAATATTTTAAAATCTTATGCTTATTATAAATGTAGGGAATGAAGCTGGTGAAGTTTGCTTCTGAAGGCAGTAGGTTGGAGGGTTCCTCCTTCTGTGGTCTCCTAAAATGACAGCAGAATTTAAACATAGCCATACATATCATCTGGAAAACAACACTTAATGGCATGAGTATACATCTCACACAAGTCTCTTAGTCTATGCAATATCCATCCTCTTATTAACTTAGAAAATGTAGCTCTGTCCATGATTTTTAAAAATGTGATGAAAGCAGCTAAACAGAATCTTTTAGGGCTAAGATTGCCCTCTTGGATAGCACGTGGTACTCCAGCACTGCTGCTCTGTATTCTCTGGTTGACATCTAATGTATGGCAGATAGGTGCCCTGACAGTCTAGTTTTCCCTGTGGCAGTGGAAGCCTGTCGTGGGTTGTTCATGTGATAACTCAGCAGTGTTAGCAGCTTCTCTTTGAATATCATCCTAAATCCAATTTAGTAATCTCCAGCCTTATTTTGACAGAAATTTTAAAAAAGGAGAAGATGCTTAGAGGGATACTATACAAAGTCTTCATGAAGGAAGTAAGTCTTAAGCTAACATATGGAGGAAGGATAAAAATTTATTTTTATTTCTTGCCAAGTATTCTGGGACTAGAGTTGCCTGATTATCAAATTAAAATACAGGATACCCGGTTAAATTTGAATTGTAGATAAACACATTTTTTAACATAAGTATATCCCAAATATTGCATGAAGCACACCACGCACACACTACATTGATATCTATATCTATATGGATACTGGTAGATGTCGATATAGATATCAGATATGTATATTGTATATATGTAGATACATATCTGAATGAAATTTAATTTAACATTCTGTATTCTAACTGGCAGCCTTACCTGAGACATAAACTTGCGTGGTTTAAGACTATCCTCAGTATTCTTTATCTTATGTCTGTACCCAGTTTGTGTCCATAGTTTATCTAAGCAAAGTTAGGTGTTCCTTCTCTGCTGAACATTGGAAAAATAGCCTTGGTGAATATCTGACAGCTCAGTTGTAATGTTTCAACTTAGCATATTTATGCTTAGCAATAATTTAATTCACTTATAGACCAATACAAATCTGTGAAACATGAGGGATTAGAAAACACCAACTGTAAAAAAGTTTATGATTAGAAAAATTTGTATTTATATCTGAACTCACTTATATAACCTTTATATAACTCTTTTGTCACTTTTTCTCCTTCAGGTGTCTAGTGCCTTCCTTGTGCACATTGTCCCTTCACATGTCTGTCATTCATGGTCACATCGGATCTTTACAAGAAATTAATTTAAAAGTATTCTCTATTTCTGCTATTATTTACCTTTAAGTCTAATTTTCCCTTAGTATAATATCTTAGAAATAATGCCATAGTTGTGGAAATGCCAATAGAAACAATTAACAGCAGAATTATCTCAATGTTAAAGAAGACCCTCAATTTATATTAGGAAAAATTTGAAAGATCAGCCAAACCTGGTCTTTGAGGTTACCTCCCTCACACACAAAATGTTCGTTCCTTCTCTAGAGAATACAAACTATGACCTATATATATAGATCCATAATATATGTGCATATTCCATAGAGGTTTACTACTGGCAGATATTGTTGACCTACTGGAAAACATCAAGGCTTCTCCTTAGAATATGGAGTCAATTTTGGCCAACTTTCTATACTGGGAATCCTTCCTGTGAACTGAGTGCTTGTCTCTATTTCCCTCCATAGTTCACAGGAGTCTCATGTAACTCTAGCAATGCACCTAACTCTGCCCCTAAGGCAATCATGTTCATATTTTATATTTCTTTGCACATTTGTTATTTTTGTACTGTGTTCTCCACATATTTTATGAGGCTGTGGGTTGAACCCTTATGCTTCCTGTTTTCTTTTTTTTCTTTCTTGAACTTAACTGGTAGATTTTAGAAGGCAATAAAAATGGGTTCATTATTCTTGTAGTGTTCTTAAAATTATATTGAGAGATACAATGCTGTGATTTAAAGATTTATTGATAGGTAGGTACATATTTGTAGATAAAGTGAAACTTAACACACCTGATTCTTAGCAATGAATATTTTAAAAGCATAGATTGATGTAAAATTACCAGTTCTGGAAGCATTTGAAAAAAATTTGTGTACTGTCTCTGACTTTATTGACTTCAAATGCATTCCTGATTAGTTGCTTTATTCTAGAATGGCCTACAATGCTTTAACATAATTTGTTTTGAATTTGCCCTTAGAAAAGGAGAGATTATATTTGAAACATCATTCAATTTATTTAAATTTTGTTATTGTAAATATTAAAATATTTGTATTTTTTTCATAGCATATAAATCATTTATTTGGTATTTAATGAAAGATTAGTTAGTTTCATTGTATTTAACCTTTACAAAAAACAAACTGAGTAAACATAAGCATGTTTTTACTATAAGGCACAAGGAAATATAGTTCCCAGTATTAATGAGTATTTATTTCCTACCCCTGCCTTCTAATTCAACAGGTTTTCATATTATAATTTTTATTTCTTGGTTGAAGCTGTGTATTCATTGTATAATAAAATATTTTGGTAAATTTGATATAATGACTATGTATCTGTGATTATGATATTTTGAGCTTTTGCTTCTATCAGGTTGTTGTAGTTATAGAATACTTTAATAAATGCCCTTTTCCCTTAAGATTTTCTGTTTTCATTTTATGTATAAATTTCCCAGGTTTGCAGAACAATGCTACTTTTATTCATTTATTTTTGGAAAGACAATATCATTTATAAATATCTACTATCCATAAAAGACTGATTAGTTAAAGTGGAAAAGAAGACTAAAATGTCTATGGACTATTTCGTGTGTACCTTTTAAATAATACTCCAGAAAATGATTGAATGATTTGAATGTATGTATATATGTACATATGTATTTAAATATATATGTGTATATGTGTGTGTGTGTGTGTGTGTGTGTGTAGAACGTGCCTCTTTGTATATTCCTAACTTTGTATTTTTGCTTAACAATATTCTTAACTTTTTTCTCTGCTTTTATAATTGGTATGTTGAACACACTAGAGAAAACTAGAAAACTGAATATCTTAGTGCCATAAAATTTATTAATTTAAACCTTATTTCTGTCTTCAGTATTTCTTAACAGCCCTTTTATAAAAGTTTAATAGACAACCTCTCCAGTTTCCTTTAAAGTCTAGTCTAAAAATTCAGCAGCTCTCAAGTCCCCTTCTAAATTCTTGCACCCTGGTCCCAAGCCCACCTCTTGCTTCCTCTTTCACTATGAATTCTTTGAAATTCAAAAGTATACAATCCCACCATCTGAACACACATCCACATCATTAAATATTGTAAACACAACTCTCATAATTTAGTGGAGAATCAGGAAAGCGATCTTCAGAGGATCACTGAAATTCATGTCAGTATCAACTCCAGGTTTTGTTCCCTGGATCAAAGGTAAAACCACTTATGAATCCTTTTACCTTCCACACAGTCTGTATTTTTCTTTTTCCTACACTTTACCAATTCTGGTCACCAAGTTACACCTCTTAAACACACTGAAATTCCTTCATCACCTTCTGCCTGAATTATTGCAACAACTTCCACATTGGTCTTTCTGGTTCCTTGACAGATCTGTTTCTCTCAAATTGGTATTCTTTATTACCAGTGATTTTTAACTTGGGCTTTTCATTTAAAGAGCAGATAATCTGCAAAATGGCCTTATCTCATTCTTTGTTATGGCTGAATAATATTCCAATGTATATATATCCACATCTTCTTTACCCATTACTCCATTGATGGACATTTGGGTTGCTTTCATGTCCAGGCTATTGTAAATAGTGCTGCAGTGAACACTGGGGGTACATGTATCTTTTCAAATTATGGCTTCCTCTGGATATGTGCCCAGGAGTGGGATTGCTAGATTACATGGTAGTTGTATTTTTAGTTTTTTAAGGAACCTCTGTACTGTTTTCCATTGTGGTTGTACCAATTTACATTCCCACCAACAGTATAGGTGTTCCCTTTTCTCCACACCTTCTCCAGCATTTATTGTTTGTAGTCTTTTTGATGATGGCCATCCTGACTGGTGTGAAGTGATACCTCATTGTAGTTTTGATTTGCATTTCTCTGATAATTAGTGATGCTGAAAATCTTTTCATGTGCTTTTTGGCCATCTGTATGTCTTCTTTGGAGAAATGTCTATTTAGCTCTTCTGCCATTTTTTGGTTGGGTTGTTTTTGTTTTTTGTGTTTTGTTTTGATATAGGGCTGCATGAGCTGTTTATATATTTTGGAGATTAATCCTTTATCAGTCATATCACTTACAAATATGTTCCCCCTTTCTGTGGGTTGTCTTTTTGTTTTGTTTATGTTTCCTTTGCTGTGCAGAAGCTTTTAAGTTTAATTAGATTCCATTTGTTTATTTTTGTTTTTATTTTCATTACTCTAAGAGGTGAATCAAAGCAAGGTCTTGATGTGATTTATGTCAGATAGTGTTCTGCCTATGTTTTCCTCTAGGAGTTTTGTAGTGTCTGGCCTTACATTTAGGTCTTTAATCCATTTTGAGTTTATTTTTCTGTATGGTGTTAGAGAATGCCCTAATTTCATTCTTTTACATGTAGCTGTCCAGTAGTCTGAGCACCTCTTGTTGAAGAGACTGTTTTTTCTCCATTGTGTATTCTTGCATCCTTTGTCATAGATTAGGTGACCATAGGTGCATGGGGTTTTCTCTGGACTTTATCCTGTGCCATTATGTATATTTCTCTTTGTATGCCAGTACCATACTGTTTTGATTACTGTAGCTTTGTAGTATATTCTGAAGTCATGGTGCCTGATTCCTCCAGCTCCATTTTTCTTTCTCGTGATTGCTTTGGCTCTTTGGGGTCTTTTTTGTTTCCATACAAATTGTAAAATTTTTTGTTCCAATTCTGTGAAAAATGCTATTGGTAATTTGATAGTGATTTCATTGAATCTGTAGATTACTTTGTGTCATATAATCATTTTGACAATATTGATTCTTCCAATCCAAGAATATTGTATATCTCGCCATATGTTTGTGTCATCTTTGATTTCTTTCATCAGTATCTTATAGTTTTCTGAGTACAGGTGTTGGGTAGGCTTATTCCTGGGTATTTTATTCTTTTTGATGTGATTGTAAATGCTGTTGTTTCCTTAATTTCTCTTTCTGATCTTTTGTTGTTAGTGCATAGGAATGCAAGAAATTTCAGTGTATTAATTTTGTAACCTGCAACCTTACCAAATTCATTGATGAGCTCTAGTAGTTTTCTGGCAGCAACTTTAGGATTTTCTACATATAGTATCATGTCATCTGTAAACAGTGATGGTTTTACTTCTTCCTTTCCAATTTGGATTCCTTTTATTTCTTTTTCTTCTCTGATTGCCATGGCTCAGACTTCCAAAACTATGTTGAATAAAAGTGGTGAGGGTGGACATCCTTTTCTTGTTCCTGATCTTAGAGGAAATGGTTTCAGTTTTTCACTGCTGAGAATGATGTTTGTTTGTGTGTTTGTCATATATGGCCATTATGATGTTGAGGTATGTTCCCTTTACATCCACTTTCTGTAGTGTTTTTATTATAAATCGGTGTTGAATTTGGCCAGAGGTTTTTTCTGCATCTATTGAGATGATCATATGGTTTTTATTCTTCAGTTTGTTAATGTGGTGTATCACATTGATTAATTTATGTATGTTGAAGAATGGAACAAAATAATGCCATTTGCAACAACATATATGGACCTAGAGACTCATACTGAGTGAAGTAAGGCAAAGAAAGACAAATACCATTTGATATCATTTATATGTGGAATCTAAAAAAAAAGGTACAAATGAACATATTTACAAAATAGAAATAGAGTCACAGATATAGAAAACAAACTTATGGTTACCAAGGGGGAAAGGGACGGGGATAAACTGGGCAATTGGGATTGACATATACATACTACTATATATAAAACAGATAACTAATAAGAACCTACTGTATAGCACAGGGAACTCTACTCAATACTCTGTATTGGCCTATATGGGTAAATAATCTTAAAATGTGTGGATATATGTATATGTATAACCAATTCACTTTGCTATACAGCAGAAACTAACACAACATTGTAAATCAACTATACTCCAATAAAAATTAATTTAAAAATAAAGACCAGATATCTTTACATTTTAGGTTTAAATACCCTATGTGTTCATGGAAAATGGTGACACTATGCAATCAAATGATTGGAAAAGTTGTTATCCAATAAGATGTTTGTCATAGTTTGAAGAGTGGAATGTTAAGCTTAAAAAAATTAAAAAACTAGGCTAGTTCTGAAATTATCTTGAATTTGTATAAGAAAATGTTCTCAGAGGATGTGCTATTTATTCTTCCATTTTTATCATGAGTTTCAAAAATTAACAAACTATCAAACCAATGTAAGCAGGGTGAATTTGCTTACCTCTCTAGAGTACAAATAAGAACATATGTGCCTCTTTCTGTTGAAGGTTTCCATGATTTTCTTGAAGAGAATTATACAAATTTAGGAACTTCTTGAAGACTCCCACTACTGGGTAACCTTCTTTAATTTTGTTGACTCTATTTCAAACATTGCAAAGTCTGAAATGCATCACTGCTTAGCATTATACAGGAAGAGCTATTTATTATAATTGAGAATTTTTAAAGAAAGAATTGTAGTGAATCCTTTTAATCACTACTATTCTGGAAATTTGAAATCTATTTTTGTATATTGCTACTTATTTCTAGGTATTATTAAAGAATCACAAGAAAATAAATATTAAGCTTCAGTTAAATATGTCACTTTAATTTGCCTTTAGTTTTATGACACAAGGAATGAAAAACAACATATCATTTGAGATAAATATATATGGAAGTGTTCTGATGATCCAAAAAACTGATCATTAATAGTATTTATATATAAAATTGATAAATAAAAATAACTAAGAGTATTATTAAGTCATGATTTTAAGTGTTTTATATAAATTCCAGTGTTTTAATCCTTGCAATGATCCTATAAAGTAGATATTATAATGAACTCAATTTTACAGGTAAGGGGACTAAGGCTTAAAGAGATTAATTTTCCCAAGGTTACTTTTAAATGATAATGCTGGTATTCCAAACAGATTGTCAGCCCTTATATCCATGAAATTAATCGCAAAGCTACAAGTAATTATCTTTTAATCTAATCTAATATTTTATAAGAGCATCTTCAAATAATGCTCTCATTCACTTTGATTTAAAAATTTAAAAATGGATTTAAATTTATTCACATGCCTCTGTGTTATGACATAAACAATGGTATGATACAATATATTATTATTATTTTTTTTTGGGGGGGTACACCAGGTTCAATCATCTGTTTTTATACACATATCCCCGTATTCCCTCCCTTCCTTGACTCCCCCCCCTCGAGTCCCCCCCACCCTCCCCACCCCAGTCCTCTAAGGCATCTTCCATCCTCGAGTTGGGCTCCCTTTGCTAACAATATATTATTAAAATAGAATGCCATTTCTTTGTTGTAACTTATGACCACAAACTAAATAAGTATTTATATTTACAACTTAAAAATGGAATTTAGGTGAAACAAATTATGAATTTTATAAAGTTAAAAATGTTTAACTATTTGACTGCTCAGCCTTTATATTTATGCTTATTTAAGTTGCATCTCTGCAAGAGAGTACTATAGTACACAATTTTTTCAAAATTAGTTGCAGGGAATGCTAACTCAGACATACATGTATTATTATACATGTGTATAAAATATTATATATATATACACAATATTTTATATTTTATATGTATATATTAGTGCTGTAGTTCTTACACTTGCAACATATATATAAAATATGTAAGCTACATATCAGTTATATATAATAGATGATATATAACATGCAATATATAGTCTATATCTATGAAATATGTATAGTAATATGTAATAATACATATGAAGATATTGTTATTGTTATAACATCCTTTGGGAACTAATTAAGAATAGTATTTGTAATTGAAAATAAAATATGAAAAATTAACATAAAATATGTTATAAATCTGTAGAATAAAAAGCATAGCATGCTAAATGCATTGTACTGAACCATTACACAAAATAAGGACATTAGTGGAAAAACTGAAATCCAGATAAAGTCTGTTGTTTAGTTAATAATAATGTATTAATATTAATTACTTAGCTTTCTCATGATTGTGGATGTTATTAACATTAAAGAAAATGATGAAGAAAACATGGATATTCTGCATACTACCTTTGCCTCTTTTCTATAAATATACAATTATTGTGAGTCAAAAAATAAGTTTAAAGGAAACATAACATAAATACTAAATATTAAATACTGAATCTGTCTATGGTTGGGAAAGATAAAAGATATAAATAACTTTATCCAATAGAGATATTAAGCAATATTTGTATTCACTCTCTATGAATAATATTATATATCATGTAAAGTTGAAATAAAAAATCAGTAAGTTATGACTTTACAAGATACCCCAAATGAGTCATATGTATGTATGTCCAAAATTACATATATGTTTTTATTAAAAATATAGAAATTTCTATTGAGATAATATAGTTACACTAAATTAAATACGGGATATTTTCACCTTGAAAAAAATTAATTTCTGTACTGTGTCTCTATTCGGAAGAGTTTTAGAAGGGCATAATGTATGTTTATGACAGAGCCTAGGTGGGCATGTGTGAATTTTAAAGTGCTATATCTTATACTGGCCAAACAGTACAACATTTCTTTAATATTGGGTCATACAAAGGTATCTCAAAGCCCCCATCTCCCTCTCCTGCCTCAACAAACTGAAAGACATATTCTATCACAGGTTGGCAGCACTTGGCTACATGCTTGGTAAAGAGAGAGAGAGATGACTGAGGCTAAATGATTGCTATAATAAGGCCCCAGAAGGGTTTTTCACTGCTGTTTAGTTTTCTGTTTTGGTATGGGGTTTTTTTTTTGGAGTTTTTCTGAATTTTTTTTTTTTTTTTTTTTGCTGTCAGTATACCATATTGATTGTATTGACCTCAAACCCCGTTGTCTCATCAAGTGTGTGAGACCTTTTACTCTCTCACCTTCAATGTTCTCATCTGTAAAGGGCTTAATTTACTGCCTAGCATATGGCAAATTTGACAAAGTGTTAGCTATTATTATAAGTTAACTTCCATTTAATTTACTTTTCTCTTTGTCATATGAGTTAAACTGTTTTTTATTTTTGTTAATATCAGAGCAGTTAGTAAGCTTTATTGAGCCAAAAAATGTTCTCCTTTTTGGGTTCTTACTGGAAATACTTTTCACAGAGGTTAAATTAAGTTTACTACTTCAGCACATTTTACTCAAGGTATGTTTGAAAGTCAAGAGATAAAGCTGGTTTGTGATTTCCGTAGAAATTTTGCCAAACATAAAAGGGACATAAAACCATTATGCATACAGGCAAGCACAGTTGGGATATTTTCAGTCTGTCAAGTTTGCATTTTAAAAAATGTAGTAAGGCTTTATGAAAAAAAAACTTTGCTTTTCCCCGGTTTTGTTATCTCTTTCTTTGAATGTCAGGATACATTTGTAAATCAAATTCTGCTCAGCCAGATAATGCTCAAACCAAAATCTTAAAGGTTTAAGGATGGTTTTTAGGCACTTTCATAGGTTAGTTTGACATACAGAAAGTGATTAAAAATGTATTGTGAGTTTTCAAGGCAATACTGGGAATACAGTTTACTACTAATAATGGTCTATTCAGGTACATATTTTTCAACATAATGGGAAAATCAATCCGGCAATTGTTTATTGAGCTCTTTACATGCTAGTCACTGTGTAAGTGGCTTGGAAGGCAAATAGGAAATAACAACATATAATTAGACAAAATAAAAACAGGTTCTCAACTCTCCATATATCATCAAAGATGGGCAAATACATTTGGGGTAATATTTTTAAATGCCACAATGAAAGTGTGTTTATGCACAAAACATATACAAGAGAATTACTGGACATTGGTCAAGGGTATCAAGGTCATGTCTGTTAACCAGAACATGAGATGGACTTCAGGGATCTTGTGTGGATCTGACAGTGTTCCTGGCTGCTAGTTATCTTGGGCCCCAGTGCAATCCTGAAATTGGAATTAGGAGACTAAACTTCTGAAATGTCTTTCTCAGGAAGACTATATCCTCAATCTTTGCAACCCAATGGAAGCGTATTCTGCAGGTGTTACTCCTCAAACTGCCAATATACACCTTAGATGCTGAAAAGAAATATTTCTATTACATTGCATGACGTCTCTTCCTTTTTTCACATTGTCTCCCTCACATACTCAATTTCTCTTCCTATCCCCTCCTTCCCCTGCTTGGATAACAATGTTGTTGTGATGATACTTTTTGCCCATAGTCTTCTTCATTCATTCATTCAACAAATTTTTATTGAGCACCTACTATTTGCTGAGCATTACTGTTCTCAGTGCCAGGGATTCAGTGGCATACAAAACATACAAAAACTCTTTACACTGCTGGGTCTAAAATAATACATCTTATAAGGTAATATAAGTTACAAAGGAAAAAAAAAAGGTCAAGGAACAGGGTTTGATTTTCTTTTCTCAACTGATACTCTATTTCATAGGCTATGATCTATTATTAACAAGTCTAAAGAGTCTTATTTCCAAGAATAATTAATATATTCAATCATTTATTTTTCTGCTTATTTACTAGCTTTTGTATTAGACATGACTGCTTAAGGGCATGATCATTTAAAGACAGGACTAGCCTTTTGTGTTGGATGCCTCAGCCTCTTTTTATGAATTTTTTGTGAGCCCCATAGAAACTGCCTAAAAAATATTAATCCTTCACATGGATGGCAATAGTTTAAGGAAAGAGTCATACCTTTAAAACTATAAATATATTAGCCAAGACGCAAGTAATCCCCAAGGGAAATGACATAATTAGAGGGCAGAAAAGACTTAGAAATAACTGGAAGATAGGTCCTTTAGCTGAATGTCCATGGCTGATCCCCATGCAAAAATGGACTGGAATGCAAAAAGATCTGTATATTTGAATAAAGAAGAAGCACCTATTCATGTGGAAGACCCTAATCATAGCTAAAATGATGTTCATTTGACTGATGAATTGCTTAATTTTCAGACTACATCTAAACATTGTATTTATCAATGATCTTTTATAGATTATCACTTCATAAAACACTGGGGCTGGGTGACAGAGAAAAAGTGATGTATGATTCTTACCAAGTAATTTTGTCATCTACTGGGAGAGAGAAGCTTATAAAATAAGTATTCATACAATATTAACTAAATCAATATGAATTAAAATGAGCGTACATGCAAAGGAAGGAAATTATTTTGATCTGACTTGTTTTTAAAGAAAACCTTTGAAGAAATAAATTGTTACATAAATATAGACTTAAAGAATGATTTTTTTTTCTGTTGGCAGGGAAAAAGACAATTTGAGATGTTCATAATATCACATTTTAAGAATACCAACAATGTGTATAAAAACAGATGATTGAACTTGGTGTACCCCCCAAAAATAATAAATAAATAAATAAAATTTTAAAAAAAGAATACCAACAAATCACTGAATTTTCAAGTTGTGAGGAGATAGTAAGGGGAATGACTGAGGGTGTCTGAGAATGTTAAACAAGGAGAGAAAATTAAAGGGAGACTGAATAATTATATAAAATATTTGAAAGCTTCCTGTGGAGGAGGAGAAAGAGATTGTTTTTAGAGAGTAGAAAATGAATGAACACGTAACAGGAATAAATTAAGGCTCAAATATTGAAATTTTATCTATACCAATCAGGGTTCTTATTTATAAGCAATAAAAACTGATTCTAACATGAGCAGGAAAAGGAAATTAATGGGAATACAAGAGGTAGATAATAGAATTGGAGTAAAGAAGAGGCTTTAGTAGGGATGTACCTGGCAGTCCAGTGATTAAGACGTTGCCTTCTATATACAAATCAATCAATGTGATACACCATATTAACAAATTGAAGGATAAAAACCACATGATCATCTCAATAGATGCAGAAAAAGCTTTTGACAAAATTCAACACCATTTATGATAAAAACTCTCCAGAAGGTGGGCATAGGGGGAACCTACCTCAACATAACAAAGGCCATATATGACAAACCCACAGCAAACATCATTCTCAATGGTGAAAAAAAGCAAGCATTCCCTCTAAGGTCAGGAACAAGACAAGGATGTCCACTCTCGCCACTACTATTTAACATAGTTTTGGATGTACTTGCCACAGCAATCAGAGAAGAAAAAGAAATTAAAGGAATCCAAATTGGAAAAGAAGTAAAACTGTCACCGTTCACAGATGACATAGAAAATCCTAAAGATGCCACCAGAAAACTACTTGTGCTAATCAATGAATTTGGTGAAGTTGCAGGATACAAAATTAACACACAGAAATCTCTTGCATTTCTATACACTAACAATGAAAGATCAGTAATTGAAATTAAGGAGACAATCCCATTCGCATTGCAACAAAAATAATAAAATACCTAGGAATAAACCTAACCAAGGAGGTAAAAGACTTGTACTCAGAAAACTATAAGACACAAATGAAAGAAATCAAAGACAACACAAACAGATGGGGTGATATACCATGTTCTTGGATTGGAAGAATCAACATTGTGAAAATGACTATACTATCCAAAGCAGTTTACAGATTCAATACAATCCTGATCAAATTACCAATGTCATTTTTCACAGGACTAAAACAAGAAATTTTATGATTTGTATGGAAATGCAAAAGACCCCAAATAGCCAAAGCAATCTTGAGAAGGAAAGACGGAGTTAGAGGAATCAGGCTTCCTGACTTCAAGCTATACTACAAGTCCACAGTGATCAAGACAGTATGGTACTGGCACAAAAACAGAAATATAGATCAATGGAACAGGATACAAAACCCAGAGATAAACTATGGTCAACTAATCTATGACAAAGGAGGCAAGGATATACAATGGAGAAAAGGCAGCCTCTTCAATAAGTGGTGCTGGGAAAACTGGACAGCTACATGTAAAAGAATGAAATTAGAACACTACCTGACACTGTACACAAAAATAAACTCAAAATGGATTAAAGACCTAAACGTAAGACCAGACACTATAAAACTCCTAGAGGAAAACATAGGAAGAACACTCTTCAACATAAATCACAGCAAGAACTTTTTTGATCCACCCCCTAAAGTAATGGAAATATAAACAAAAATAAATAAGTGGGACCTAATGAAACTTCAAAGCTTCTGCACAGCAAAGGAAACTATAAGCAAGATGAAAAGACAACCCTCAGAATGGGAGAACATATTTGCAAATGAATTAACAGACAAAAGATTAATCTCCAAAATATATAAACAGTTCATCCAGCTCAATATCAAAAAAACAAACAACCCAATCAAAAAATGGGCAGAAGACCTAAATAGGCATTTCTCCAAAGAAGACCTATGGATGGCCAAGAGGCACATGAAAAGCTGCTCAACATCACTAATTATTAGGGAAGTGCAAGTCAAAACGACAATGAGGTATCACCTCAGACCGGTTAGAATGGGCATCATCAGAAAATCTACAAACAGTAAATGCTGAAGAGCGTGTGGAGAAAAAGGAACCCTCTTGCACTATTGGTGGGAATGTAACTTGATACAGCCACTATGGAGAACAGTATGGAGGTTCCTTGCAAAACTAAAAATAGAGTTACCATATGACTCAGCAATCCCAGCAATCTCAACATATACCCAGAGAACACCATAATTCAAAAAGACACACGCACTCTAATGTTCATTGCAGCACTATTCACAATAGCCAGGACATGGGAGCAAGCTAAATGTCCATCAACAGATGAATGGCTAAAGAAGATGTGGTACATATATACAATGGAATATTACTCAGCTGGAAAATCAGTGAAACTGGGACATTTGTAGAGACATAGATGGACCTAGAGACTGTCATACAGAGTGAAGTGAGTCAGAAAGAGAAAAACAAATATATATTAACACATATATGAGGAATATAGAAAAATGGTAGAAATCAACCAGTTTGTAAGGCAGAAATAGAGACACAGATGTAGAGAACAAACATATGGATACCAAGTGGGGAAAGCATGGGGGCAGGGGTGTTGAGGGGGAATGAATTGGAAGATTGGGATTGCCATATATACAATTACTAATAAGAAAAAAATCTACGAAATTGTACACTCAAGAAAGAGAAAGAAAGAAAGAAAGAAAGAAAGAAAGAAAGAAAGAAAGAAGAAAGAAAGAAAGAAAGAAAGAAAGAAAGAAAGAAAGAAAGAAAGAAAGAAAGAAAAAAGAAAAGAAAAGAAAGAAAAGACTTCACCTTCCAAGGTGGTATGAGTTCAATTCCTGGTCGGGAAGCTGGGATCTGGCATGCCTTGTGGCCAGAAAGCCAAGACATGGAACAGAAGCAGTATTGTGGCAAATTCAATAAAGGCTTTAAAAATGGTCCACATCAAAAAAATCTTAAAAAAATTAGAAAAGAAGAGGCTTAGTAAACTGACAGGAATGAGGGAAGAATGAGCCACATAAAACAGCCAAAGTCAAGAAATGTCTAGTTATAAGGCTAGACATGCCAAGAAGTTTTGGACAGTACAGCTACAGGACACTTGACACTGCTGCTGCTGGGGTTCCCTAAGCCACACTGACACTTTTGAGAAAAATTTCTGAAATGTCCCTACTTCTTGGATGTCTTATTTAAGAAAGAGTCTGCCTTGGTTCAAGTCAAATGTATACTCATCTTTTAAAAAGAATCATATAATGTTTGAATCTCTCAAAATTACGATCTAAAGGATTTTTTTACTAAAAACAAATTGCCTTTTGGGATGGTGTCTGTCACTTACAAATAAAGTAGTTTCCATACATCGCTGCAAGCCACTGATCTCATAAATGTATTATACACAGGAGATTAATGAATGGTCCATAAGAAGTCCTTCCTAAATTTTGCATAAAATTTTGGAAGTATGTTTATATGTTTTAAATTTTATCGAATGCTAAAGGAAGACAGTGATCCATTAAGTATAACAAGTATTTGTTTATTTTAATTTGTTATTAATCACGATCTTTCAATTTTGTTCAATTCCAAATTCTGTTTTTTTTCTAACCAAGAGGGAAATGAAATCGCAAATGAACATTCACAACACAAAAATATAATGAATGCCTTGAAAGCTTACAGTTGCAAGGGAACAAGTTCCAAGCATATCTATTTA
The DNA here is from genome assembly GCF_030028045.1 of Hippopotamus amphibius kiboko. Taxonomy (NCBI): domain Eukaryota; kingdom Metazoa; phylum Chordata; class Mammalia; order Artiodactyla; family Hippopotamidae; genus Hippopotamus; species Hippopotamus amphibius. The sequence goes on along the minus strand of NC_080193.1, from coordinate 117,907,389 downwards.
ATTGTTAAATTGCTACAAAGCAAATCTAGACACTTCTGGCTCCTTTTAAATCAGAAATGTTATTTTTAGTCATTTAATCATTAGGGTATGTTAAAATTTTGTTAATTCATATAATTTAAAATATTGTCTTGGGACTTCCTTGGTGGCACAGTGGTTAAGAATATCTGTCTGTCAATGCAGGGGACACAGGTTTGATCCCTGGTCCTGGAAGATATCACATGCCGTGAAGCAACTAAGCCCTTGTGCCACAACTACTGAGCCTGAGCTCTAGAGCCCGTGAGCCACAACTGTTGAGCCCACATGCCACAACTACTGAAGCCTGTGTGCCTAGAGCCCGTGCTCTGTAACAGGAGAGACCACCTCAATGAGAAGCCCATGCACCACAATGAAGAGTAGCCCCACTTGCCACAACTAGAGAAAGCCCACACACAGCAACAAAGACCCACTGCAGCCAAAAAATAAGAAAGTTCTCTTATAAAAAAATAGTCTTTTTAAAGTGTGTATGCAATCATGCTTTCTACCTAAGTATTTCTCGAAACTTTCTATTTATGTCAATTCTTATGGTTGCTATCTAGATCTAAGTTGTTAGGGGTTAAATTGTGTCCTCCAAAAAAGACACATTGAAGTCCTAGCCCCCAGTACTTCAGATTGTAACCTTGTTTGGAAATAGGGCCTTTACAGAGGTACTCAAGTTAAAATGAGGACATGAGGTGGGTCCTATTTCAATGTGAATAGAGTCCATATGAAAAATGGAGAAAGACACACATAGTGGGAAGACAGTGTAAAGACTACCATGGGGTGACAGAGGGCGAGATTGGATTGATGCAGCTGTAAGCGAAGAAACACCAAGGATTGCTGCCCATCAGCAGAAGCTGGGAAGAGGCAAGTAAGGATTCCATCCAGAGTCTCAGAGGAAGCACTGCTCTATAAAATCTTGATTTCAGAATTCTAGACTCCAGAACTGTGAGACAAGACTTCCCTGTTGTTTTAATAGGTTATTGTATTTTATTACAGCAGCCCCAGAAAACTAATAGATAAGCCATCAGGCCATCACTGTTTCTAACTTAGATTAATGCAATACATGACTGCCAGGTACTATTGTAAAGTTGTGTCACACATGTCCCTAGCGGCAGCATTCACAAAGACTGCCAAAGCAATGTTGTCCTGTAGTACTGTGCTGTGCAGAATCCACCTCGGATGTAAAGTGCTTTCTGCTCTCCTAGCCTGAATTAGTCAACTTTCTTCTGAATTCCAATTAGGTATCTATATGTCTTACATTTATCACATTTTACTGCAACTTTTTATTAATCTTTCACCCTCATTGATTCTGAGTTAGATGAAGACAGGGACATATTTACCTTTTACAGGGTATGTGTCCTGAGGATATCTGAATTATTTATTTAATAAACAAATGACAATCACAGTATTATAAATTTACTTCTTATTTTAGCCATTTATTTTAGATAAGTAATGTTTATTTTATGGTATAAAATGCAACATAATATTACATATACCATACATGTAATATAACAATAATTCTCCTTAAAATCAAATATGTTTGGTCAATGACTTCCAGAAAGGAAACACATTTTGAAATTAAGGCATTCTCATGTATTAAGCAATAGTTTGGTATTTGGAGTAGCTGGATTCTTTTTGACTGCAATATTCAAGTTGTGAGCATATAAGAGAGATGCTGAAGTTGAAATATAGCAAGCAAATCACTAAAAACAAGGTAATATTACTCAAGATTAAATTTATTGTTTATATTTGCATAGTGCTGGCTATCTGGTTTTCAGTTTGGGAAAATGTGATGATAATATAATAGTTATTAAATGGTGTATGTTGCATATGACCTTTAATATCTTCTTAGGAAGCAGTTTCTATATACAGTAAATATATGCAGTATATACTCAGTTGCCCAAAGTAGACTGAGAAACAGGGGAATAAAAAATGATTGCTCATAAAGCTATAACTTTATAAGATCTGTTTCGATTAAGATGTCAGGCAAGAATTGAATTGTGTATAAAAATAGAAACAAACACTGCTATAAAATTTGTGAAAATTCTTGAAATTTTCTGAAAAGCTAGAGTAATCAATATATATAGTTAAGATGAGAAGCAGGATATACTATTTACCAAGAAGTCAGGATATAGTCAGGTAAATATCAGGGTATGGTCTGGATATTTACCAAGATGTATAGGATATAGGGTCTCATTCCAGAGTAAAAAAGGGTAAAGATACTAAAACTTTTTGGTAATCAAAGTAAAATTGCTTGAGGATATATAGTTAAATTATCTCTCATAACTTAATATCTTTATAAAGTAGACAAAATAGTAAAGTTACTAACTCACAGTTAAAAAGGTGTAATAATGTTTCTTTTTATAGTTATGGTAATTTTAAAAAACACATACTATAGTTGTACGAGTTACCTATCCAAAAATAATATGATACTGAGTAACCATTTAACTAAACCATAAATGTAAGCATATTGTTTCTAACCAAAGTAGAAGTTAATAACAAATAGGATAAGTAAATTTTAAAATTATATTTAACAAAGTTACACAACTTTCAAGTAGGATGTACAAAAAAACCCAGCAATTTCTTGATTAAATTTGGCAATTAAATGGTTCTTAAATGGCAATTAATGTTTAAACTGGTACTTGTTTTCTTAGTGGTTATAGTTTATTTTAAAACCCTGCATTCTTAACAATGCTATATTATTAATGAGGAAAACAATGAAGAATACAAGGTTTACCACCCTGGCTCAATATATCTCCTTAATTATTGTATTTCACTACTCTTCTGTGAAGCACATTTTCTCTGAATATCACTCATGCCTTTCTCCCCTCTCATTCTCTTCAAGCCCTCTAAAATCAGGCTTTTCCCAGCCAAACCCACCACTTATTAAGTTCATTAATTACCTTTCCTGAATATTTAATGTAAGGTACCTCTCCACCACTGTGTATCACTTTACTTTTTTTCTTCAAAGAGCTTTTGCCTACTTTTGTATATCTCTAATTCATATTTGCCCCCTCCCACAAAAACGAGGACTTGTTTTTCACTACTCTGAACCTATACCTGAAACCCGTAATGAGTGCTCAATTATTTTTTGAATGGTTCAGTGAATCTGTGGTGTAAACTCCAATTAAATACAGCAGACTTTTGTTAAAATCAAAACACCTTTTGAATAAATGAAAACATAAAAGTCATGTTATTCTTTTTCATTTTCCTGGTCTACACACTGAAGGTATCCTTGCTAAAATAATCATTAAACTATCTTTAGTTGGGGTTATGTGAGAGAGTGTTTTGATTAGTTGGCTCATTAATTATAGCCAAAAGTTTGTCTAAATTGATGATTTGAATTAAAAGACTCAAAATCAACCCAAGGAATTTTAGTATTTTGTACTGTGTTTCTCATTTTCACATTATGAACATGCCACCTTTATTTTCTTGAGCCATTAACCATCAAACAGTCTTAGGAAAATATGACTTTCAAGGTTTAAACTGGACATAAGAAACTGGCCAGCAACTGAGCTTTGCACCTTCCATGAATCCAAAAGCAGTGCTTTGTTAGCTATTTGCTGTATGATCCACCTGTATGATTTTTTTACTTCCTTTTTGAAAAGGGCCACAACCACAGTTTGTATAGGTACATCTACACTGCCAGTCAGATATGTCACATCTATAAATAGACTATCTGCAATATAAAAGCAGAAGACAAATAAAGCTGTTTTCAGAGCACCGTCATTCCCTTGACATTTGTCAATTATAAATGACTTGAAACTAAATCAACATAATTTATTTTAAAAGATGTGTTTAATTTATGCTATTTCAAATATCTGAATTTTATAATTCATATAATTTATGATAGTCATTTTAATTATAACCTTTCCAAGGAAATTTTAAAGCTACTAGAGTAAATTGGTAACATTTTTAAGAAAAACAGAACTATAAAAAAAAGTTCTAGCTTTAAGAAAATGTCTGCAAGTTGAATTTGATTTTGAAAATTCTTAAAGTGTACAAGTAAGTGATTTTAAGCCAGGTTTAGCATTGTCTGCTATCAACATATTTATAACAATATAGTTTTGTTGATGTCATTGCTTTCTGAAAATTTTTTGTAGAGAGTCATGAAACAGTTGTGAATAAGCCAATTTTATCTTACCTCAGTAGGATGTGAATAGTTGACTTGGGAGAAAAAACAAACAGGACTAAATTGGAAAACGCTACTGAGCCACACTGACACATTAGAGACCACACCTGAAAGAGAGGTCAATTCTTCCACTTCCATCACTTTTTCATACTATCAAGGAGACCCTAAAATATTTCTCACCAATAATAGTGCTCAGAGGTCTCTGTGTATTTACCACTTTCAAGCAGTTATATATCTGTTGTATTTTCTACTAAAACATCATTTAGAAAAATCAATATAACACTTGCCTATACATTATTTGTCTAGAGCAGCAAAACAAAATTCTTCTTGTAGAAATGAAATAAGAGCATGTTTCTAATTTAAGGGAAAGTGGGCCATTATTTTTCCTCTAAAATACATATCAATATACCATATATCACTTAAAAAGGATTTATACATATAAACTTGTTTATTAACTTACTGTTAAGTTCATTTTACTGGAATTCCTAGGTTGGTAAATCAAAATCATTCATTGGTAAATCATTTTTTTAGTTTAATATCAAATCACCTTTTGGTTATAAGATGGCTATTTAGAGGTTTTGAATCTTAATAGGTAATGTAGTTAACATCCTGAAGCCTTTATATAGAATCATTACCTCACTTAGATGATAATTCCTTGATTCTAAGACTAAGCACAGATCAAAAACTAAATATACTCAAAAGGTTTTTAAGATTACTTTTTCTGATATGATTTTTGATTAGAAAACATAAATATTGATGAATAGGCTAATCAGAACTTCAATTTTCAAAGTAAGTACTTAATCTTGTCTTGGAGTACTTGGAAACTAGTAAGTTTATCCAACTAAATGCATCATATATTGACTATAAAATAATACCTGAGCAACCTTGACTTAATTGCCATGGAAATTTAATTTTATTCAGAGAAAATGTACTCTTAATGCCAGCCTTGCAGATTTTTCTAGGATTTATAGTTAGAGCTCTTCTGAATAACTGGTGAAAAGGAAAAAAAAGTTAATCTAAGGCCATGATGGCTATTTCAAAACTGAAGAATTTATAAAGTGAAGCAAAATCTCTAGAAGAACAGTATCTATGCTCAAAAGCATGAGTAACAAAATGTAGACACAGAGTCCTAAACAAACACTGAAGTGGGTTTTGACTATAGCTGCCATATATATCCTATAATTGTAAGTGTTAAATATTCTTTATGTGAAGTTGTAAAGTCAATTGTACCTATAGTCTCAGTCTTCACATACCACACACACACACACACACACACACAAAATCAAAAGATACGTAACCATGTACAGTGTTATGGTAACTGAAAATGAGAAAAATATAAAATTCATTATTATTTGATACTACCACTCCTTTCATTTCCTTTATAATATGAATTATCTTTATTGACTAACTAAATGAAAATAAATTATATCTCTGACTTTTTTCTGCAGGTCAATCCACTATTTCTTTTTACAAATCATCTTTGGTGGATAATTAAAAATATATATCAGAAACTTTATAACATGTTTAAATAGCATAAAACACAGTAATTAGATCTACATATTTTAAATTACATTGAGATTAAAGTTTCTATGAAAACAATCAATTCACTAAAAGATGATATTTTAACACAGGTTATACAATAGTCTGTGGATTCTTAATTATAAAATTAGAAATTGATCTTTAATCATTAATTTACAATATGGCTGATAGGTGAGACATGGTCTGTTATGTTAACAGACTTGTTCTGTTTAATTGTAACTCAAAATTCTGAAGTCCTACAGAAATCAATATCTAGTTAAGATGAGAAGCAGAATATAAGGTCTATTTTGAAGTAACTTAAGAGTTTTGCTTCCATCTCAATCCAGAGGAAAAACAGCCAGGTGCTAGTAAAACTTCTTGGTAATCTAACTATAAGAAACAAGATATTAATGGCATGAATTCAGTGGAGGTCGGAAATTTGCTGAAGGCATTCTTCTAGATGTGTCATGCTCACAACAAAGTTTATATTGAATTCACCACTTGCATTGTCTGATGAAATCAATCCATTGTGAGTTGCATAAAATAATGAATTTTAATTCAGAACAACTATCTTTGTTTGACAGTGATGTCAATCACTCTTTTCCCCTTTAAGTTCAATAAAACTATTTTTCAAATACTTTAGTAGGGACATGCAAATCAAAACCATAATAAGATATCACCTCACATCTATTAGAATGGCTTTTATCAAGAAAAAAAACAAAAGCAGAAAGCAACAAGGTGAGGATGTGGAATATTAGAACCCTTGTGCACTGTTGGTGGGCAAATAGAAGTTCCTCAAAAAATTGAAAATAGAGTTACCATATGATCCAGCAGTTCCACTTCTGGCCATGTATCCAAAAGAATTAAATAATAACTTTAAAATAATATAAAAGAATTTAAGAGATATTTGCAAACTCATGTTCATAGCAGTATTATTCACAACAACCAATAATACTGATGGAAGTGTATGGTAATGGATGAATGGGGCCCTAATCCAATAGGCTTTGTGTCCTTATAAAAAGAGGAAGAGACACCAAAAGTGTTTGCATGCAGAGAAAGGGCCATGTGAGGACACAGCCAGAAAGTGATGGTGTGCTAGCCAAGGAGAGAGGCTTCAGGAGAAACCAACCATAACAGCACCTTGAACTTGACCTTTTAGCCTCCAAAACTGTGAGAAATAAATTTCTGTTCTTTAGTCTATCCAGTCTATAGTATTTTGTTATAGCAGCTCTAACAGACTAATGCATATCTCAAATGTTCATTGACAGATAAATTGATGAACAAAATGTCACGTATACACACAATGGGATATTATTTAGCCTTAAAAAGGAAGGGGATTTTGACACATGCTATAGCATGGATGAATCTTGAGGACATTAGACTAAGTGAAATAAGCCAGTCACAAAAAGACAAATATTATATGATTTCATTTATATGAGGTATCTCGAATAGTCAAATTCATAGAAACAGAAAGTAGATTGTTTTTTGCCAGGAGGTGGGGAAGGGAAACTGGGGATTTCTTGTTCAATGGATATTTTGCAAGATAAAAAAGAGCTAGAGATAGATTGCACAACAATGTGAATATACTTAACACTACCATATACTTAAAATGGTTAATTTTATGCTATGTGTATTTGCCACAATTTTAAAAATCAAAGAAAAAAATTCACTTTATAGCAATGCCATGCTATAACATAAAGATCTCATTAAAATTGTTTTCATTTCTACTTTTGAAATCTGAAAGAGAAATGATAACTTAAGTCATATGGAGTCAAAAACACCTTAAATGAAATGTAAGGAAGTATAAGGAGTCCACCTTGTCCAAAAGTTCTACCCTTAAAATCAAAGGAGAAAAATGCAAACGGTAATTCTAAGTAATCCAATTGCTGCAAATAAATAAGGCACTTAAAGGTGGTTTCAAATGTGTTCACTAATCAAGTGCCTTTTCAACTCCTTTTGGCAAGCATTATAAGCTGCTGTATATCAAGAGCAATTTTTTAGAAGTTATTTTCCAGTAATCATAGCCATATAAATATTAAACCAAATATAGAACTGGCACAAAGTAATCGGTGTTACTATGCAATACATTTTAATCATGCCTAATATAAAACCAATAGATTCTATAAAATATTGAAAATACATCCTTTGAAGGTCTGTAGTTGAGATTTTGGCACATATAAAGGAAGGTGAAGTTTAATTTCCAAGAACAGTGGTTTGTAAACATTAGGATACATTGGAGTCATCTGGAGAGCTTGTTAAAGCACAGATTACTGGGCCAACACAATGTATGTTTTAGTAGGTCTGGGGTGAGATCTGAGTAAATGTGTTTCTAAGAAATTTCCAAGTGATGCTGCTACTGCTGGTCTAGGGACCACATTTTGAGGGCCACTGTCAGAGACAATATGGAGGAATCTTAAGCAGTAGTTTTTCAGTCATGAAAATTGGAGCATATCTTACAGAATTAAAATACTACAATTCTTAGACTAATGTTATTTTTATATATACACATGAATTTAGTAACTATAATGGCATTTTATACAGATCAAATATTTCCTAAATGATGATAAAAAGTATCTAAGTGCAGTAATTAATATATCCTGTAGTTTACATCATTGTAATTAATGACCCTCTTTTAACTGCATGTGTGTAAATGCAAGAATCAAATCATCACCATGATTTATAGAATGAGGAATATGCTGTATCTAGGTTTGATGTACCAGATTTCAGCTATCATATTCTTGTTCTGATCATGCTTTTATGAAAATATTTATGTTACTTCCATGCCTTGTGTAGAGGATATGCATATTTCTCTAATCACATTGTCTCTGCTTCATAGCCACAAAATGTTCCTTCCAATTGGTAAGTGCCTAGCAAGGAGTGACCTAAACTATTTGCACACCTTCTCTTTGCAAGGCTCTTGTCTTCTTCCTTTAAGGAATGAACACACTGCTGCGATCTGGTTTAAGGACTATCTATTAACTTTATGACTAAGAAATGCATGACTCAATTGCTTAAGGATTTAGGAAAGCTACAATAATAAAGAATGTGGGAGTTTCTACACTTCCTTTTTCTTTCATATTTCGAATGCAACTACTTCTCAAACACAAACTACCAAGAGTACTGTGAAACACATATTCTGATACAATTTGATAAACTATTGATCTAAATTTAAAATTTTATGAGATAGAATGGGTTATGATATTTTCACAGATTGGTGAGAAATAATTTCGGTAAACTTAGTTGTGATGGCATTAGTATCCATATACTGTTGTTCTCCTCCTTTCAGAAGTAATTTTTAAAAAGTGCATGGGGAGGGGAAATGATTAAATGTGAGTAGTTTTCTTATTTAATAAATATTTATGTTGTTTTTGAATTCATTGTATGAGAGATGCTAAGTATATAGGTGAAAAAAAAAGCAGACAAAATTACTATCTGAAGAAGCATATACTATTTTTAGTAGAGAAAAATAAATAATAGACTAGTTAATATGGAAAAATGTCAGAGAATTAAAGTAGCATAATGTGATAGCAAGTTATTTAACAGGAACTATAGATTCCCATTGCCAAATATCTAAAATTGAGCTTATCTGAAAAAAAAGCAACTGAAATTTTTTGACCCTCCTGGTGAGAGTATAACTATTGTGGAAAACTGGCACTATCTAAAATCCTGAATATTTGAATACTGTATATTCTATGACCCAAAAATCCCATATGTAGGTATACTCAATAGAAATATATATGTGTTTGTGTGTATTACACCCAAAGACATGTAGGTAAATAAGAATACTCAAAGCAGCATACTCAAACACTAGAATCAGCTCTCATTTAAATAAAAAATAAAATAGATAATTTATGGTATATTCACACAGTGGAACACCATACAGTAATGAAGATGAACAAAGTAATGCTACACACAAGAAACTGCCACACAACCAAGATATTGGGCATGGGAAACTAGGCACAAAGGTATTTATACTCTGATTCCAATTATATAAATTTAAAATAGGCAGTACTGTTTCAACATGTTAGAAATGAAGATGCTGGTTACCTTTGGGAACAGGACTGTAGTACCTGGGAGGGGAAAAAAGGAATCTTCTCAGATAGTGGTGTTATTAGTGATCTGTTGCTATATAACAAATCACCACAAACTTAAGTGGCTTAATGTTTTAAGATATTAAATATCTCAGTTTCTGTGACTCAGAAGTCTGGCAGGGTTTAGTTGTGTTCTTTGCTTCATAATGTCATTAGGCTGCAATCAGGGTGTCAAATGAACTGAATTCTCATTTGTAGAATTAACTGAGGAAGAGTCTACTCTCGAGCTCACTCAAATTGGCAGCACTCAGGACTTTACGGTTGTAGGACTGAGCCCCTAGGCTCCTACAGAGCCTATAGAAAATGAGAAAATTCTAGCAAGATAGAGTCTTATATAACATAATATAATCAGTGGAATGATACCTCATCACCAAAGCCATAAAATGTAACCAAATTACAAGTCACATCCCATGTCCTTTGTCATATTCTATTGGTTATCAGCAAGCCAAATGTCTCACTCACTTTCCAGAGGAAGGGGATACACAAAACTGTGAACATAAGGAGATAAAATCATTGGGAACACCTTAGGGTCTGTCTGCTCAATGGGGTGTTCTCTTTCTTGATGTTTTTGTGGTTATTTTCCATTATTGTATAAAAATACAAGGTATTATAATTACTTCAAAATATAACTTTAGTTTTTTTTTAATAACGCGTTATTGAGATGTAACTCACATAGCACATACAGACTTGTGCAGCCATAATCACAATTTTAGAACATTTTCATCACCCCCTCAAAAACATGCATACCCACCAGCAGTCATTCTTTTTCCTCTCCCACCTCAGCTCGTAAACACCACTATTCTATTTTCTCTCTATAGATTTGCCTATTCTGGACTTTTCATGTAAATTGAATTATACACTGTGTTGCCTTTGGTGATTTGCTTCTTTCACTTCACTTAGTGTTTTCGAGGTTCATCCAGGCAGTAGTATTTATCAGTACACCATTCCTTTTTGTGGCCAAATAATATTAAATGGATATATCAGATTTGTTTATATATCATCAGTCAACAGATATTTGTGCTTTTTTCCCCTTTGGGACTATTATTAATAATGCTGTTATAACATTTATGTACAAGTTGTGTGTGTGCGTGTGTGTGTGTGTTTATACATACGTTATCATTTTTCTTGGGTATATTGCTAGAAGTGGAATTTCTGAGTCATATAGTAAAGCTAACTTTAAACTTCTGAGGAACCGTCATGCCATTTCTAAAGAGGCTGCATCATTTTGCATTCCCAGCAGCAATATGCACGGGTTGCAATTTCTCCATATCCTTGACAACATTTGTTATTATCTGTCTTTTTGGTTATAACCATTCTAGTGGATGTGAAGTGACTCTCGTGGTTTTAATTTGCATTACTGTGATGACTGATAATTTTTTAATATGGATATGTTTACTAGGTGAAAATTCATTGCGCTATACCCTGTGATTTAACTACTTCTCTGTGTGCTATTATTCATCAGGTTATTTTAGAAAGTGTCGGTGGTGCTGCACTGTGATGTGCAGAGGAATAGAAAATTACAATTCCTCTGACCCAGTCCATATGGATGTTAAGCAGTTTTTTCAGTTTATCTTGGTTGTGCCATCAATTCTCTTTCCAACAACTGACAGCATTATCTCCCCTGTGCAAAGTGAATACACTGATTCAAATGGAAGTCTTGGTGAATCATTGCCCCGGTCTCTATTCCAATTGATGCTCCAGCAAAATAGAGAGGTAGAGGTAGAGATGGAAATAGAGATGATAGAGATAGACATAGAGGAGACAGAGATGATAGAGATAGTGTGTGTGTGTGTGAGAGAGAGAGAGAGGAGAGGAAAGAAGAGAGAGAGAGAAAGAGAGACACAGAACTGGTACCTACATTATTACCTATCATCTAGTAATAATCAGGAGGGGAAACCAAGTAACTGATCAAGACATAACTGTAACAATGTGGTCTGTAAGCAAGCAGAAAACACCTTATCTGAGTTTAGTATTAAATTTTAACATTAAGTCAGGAGGAAAATGGCAGAATTTAGGGAAATATTGATCATTCAGTTCATATGTGCATGTTGAATCTGGATAGAAAGCCATATCAATAAAAGTGAGGAAAATACTTATAGGGTCTACCGTATGCCATAGATATTTATTCATAGCTCTCTGTGCAATCAATTTTTCTGAAATCCTGCCACTTTGATGTAATTTAGGTAGTAGGTAAATGTTAGGAAAGTAGTCCTAATTTTTCTTAAAGTAAATGCTATGAAAAATACACAAGATTTAATTCTGTAGCTTTGCTGGTGATAGCTAAACTGTTTTTTACTGATGAATCTTAAACATAATAAAAATATACATAATTTTAAGAACTTTTATTGAGATACAGTAGACATTGCAATAAAATGCATATATTTAAAGTGTACAATTTGATATTTTTTTCTTATTAGTAATGTATATATAGCAATCCCAATCTCCAACTTCATTCCCCCCCAACCCTCCCCACTTTCCCCACTTGGTGTCTACATGTTTGTTCTCTACATCTGTGTGTCTATTTCTGCCTTGCAAACCAGTTGATTTGTACCATTTTTCTATATTCCACATATATGTGTTAATATATGAAAAAATATACATAATTAACATCTACCACAAGGTAATTGGTAAACTATATAATGCAGTGGCAACTAATATCAAGGTTGGCAAATGAAAATCATGTATACACATGTCTTGCTCTTGTGGACATAAAGGAAGAACAAAAGATGTTACAATATGCTTTTTTTTTACTGGAATATATGGGATTGTGTTTCAGAAATATTATTTCTTTTTTTGAGGATGATTCTCAGGGGTAAGAGACAAAAAATCTTGCCAGAAAATAAGTGGAGAAAGTATAACTTTTAAAGTTTTTGTTTTATTGGTTTGGTTGGAGATTATGAAAGGGGAATCTTTCCTCCTTAACACATGCTTGGACTTCAGCACTTCTATTTTTCTTTACTCCATCTGTGGCAAAATGTACTCTTTTATATTAATACCTGTCCCCGGGTTCATTCCTGCAGTTCATGAAGTTTGCATGTTAAGATAGATAAACAGCATATATTATTTCATCATTTATAAAGTTTCTTGAGGAAGGATAAGTTCTGTTTTTAATTCCTTTATTCAAAACACTTGCCCTAAGGGCAGATCTTACATCTGATTTCAGCAATACATTTTTGCCTCAATTGAGGTGGTGTTAATGAAAGAGAAAAGAGTCAGTGAGTATAAAGATGTGTGGAGAAAATCGAAGAGTGAGAAAGTTAAAGCATGTAGCATGTGCCTGCTGAATGTCAATAATATTATTAGTGATCCTTAAACATGACCTGTAATCAAAAAGAAAGTGACTACACACTATGAGGTAAGAGATTGATTACTATCTCTCTTTTTGTCCTTAATACCAGATTTTATTTTTTTACATTCTATACAAAAACAAAATTGAAAAAAAGTAAAAATCTATCTGTTTTACAACAGACTCGCCTTAGTATCTGGGAAAGAATGATTTTGAGATAGTTATTTTAATCTGCATTTCCTAATATTTCCTCCTGATCTATTGTAAAAAAATTATGTAAATATGTAATTATGAGCATGTTTAATGTGTACAATTTCCTTGAAAGTCTCTAACATCATTTTTGAGCCTTTATGAACTCTAAATATGAATTTAGGCAAAATTTCTAAAATTTATAAACAGCTCACTGAGAACTCATAGGTTCTTTTGAAAATCAAGTTGGTTATGATTGTCTTAAGAAAGACAGGTTATTTACCCAATTTGGAAAGCCGTGATATGAAACCATGATAACCACTAAGAAAGCACTGATGCCTAATTTTCATAAAATGGAGCCAAGTGTAGTGAGTCATTTGGAAGTAATGTCACAACTTAGATAGTGAAACTGTGTTATTCTCTATGTTAATCTTAACTGCCTGCTATGAGGCTATACAGTGGAGGCTGACATTCTTGGGTCCTAAACTCCTACTTTAGAGAAAACAGTGTTATCCTATATGAATGTTGTACGATCACCAACTTCTGAGTTTTGTAAATGTTTGTACAAGGATATTCTCTTCCTTGGGAGTTAGGAATATTAGTAAAAAACAAATTGTTCTTCTTTCCATATTCTCAGATAACTTCCCTCAGGCTATTTGCTATAATTGTCCACAGAAGCTTGAATGCTTGGCTATTTATAATTATGTGGTGAAGGATTTGAATTGCTAAAGCATTTCTTAGCCATGAAGCAAGATAAAATTGCATTAATTCTCATTACCAAAAATGAAGATGTGTAAATGGCATGGAGAAATAGATGTTTGGATATGAGAGTAGATCTTCATTTTGTTAGATATTAGTGTTTCATAGGTGAGTCATCAAATGCAAAAACTGTAAAACTCTAACAACCCTCCAGAACAATTTTTTTGGAAATATATTATTACATTTCATCATCTTTATTGATGGTGTTTACAAAACTGATAGAATAAGGATTGTTCATTTTTCTACAAATATTTATTAAGCATCTTCTCTGAGCCAGGTACTATTTTAGACAACACTGAAAATACAGTAGGAAAATATTTATGCTCCAAAATGGCTTACTTTTTTTGGGGGGGTGGGTGGTGAGGAGAACAGTTAAACAATAAGTAAATAAATATACACAAAAATGGGGAAATATATGGTAATAAGTGCAATAAATAAAATGAAACAGGGTTTTGTGATAGAAAGTACCTAGTAGATACATAATAGTTCAGGAAAGGTTTATTTGTTGGGCCTTGAACAAGTATTGGAATGAGAAGAACCAATATAGAATGAGTTAATAGTAGCTTGGGGTAGCAGAGATAGAAACAGTCTAAACATTTTGACCTTCATTTTATTCTATTAACAAGCTCTTGTCATTCTTAGTGAATAGATGACATTTTTGAGCTCCAGGTTTTGTTGGCTGTTTTATATAAACCTCATTCCTTTTTTGTAAAGCTCTCTCTATATAAAAGCTAGTTCATCAGAATGAGTAATTATTTTATCTATTTGTCAACAAATTATTCATACCTGTTGAAATAAGGTATATTTGAGAGATACACTTTCCAATGTCATAAAAGGAGCAAAAGACACCTGAGGATCATCTAGAAAAATGTAATTCGTTCACTCATTACTATTGATTAAAGGCTCCGGACTTAGTGAAGTTATATACTAACTTGCATATTGCTCCAGATAGAACTGCTGACCCCAGAGATTAGAGTTTATGGCTCTATTGGACATACCCAGTTAGTCTAACATTGCCTAGCTTTGTAAATGCTGTTTGGACTGGTTTTAACATCTGGTTCCCTGATTAATTAATGAGTAGAAAAATTCTTTGACATGTTTATTTTATGTTGGAGTTGGATCGATGGTTTTAACTTTTTAAAAATTATATTTGGATATGTTGTTATCGTCAACAGTATCCATGGTGCTCTCCTTTCTTTCTTATCTGGATGTAAGGGAACATGGAGAACTTTCCTGATCTAAGAATTATTCCAGTATGTTTTAAAAAATGTTGATACTTGGCTCTGTTTCCATTTTTGTTCCATTTGCTGACTGATTTCATGGGGCATCCTCATTACCCAAAAGACACCTCCTAGTTCTTTCATCCCCTAAACTGTAATAAAGTCTGCGTCTGTAGTCTCAGTCACCCATTCATATAATAGCCAACTGGACTCACAGATGTACTAACTCAGAACTCTTCAAGTCATTTATCCTAATTTCTGCTAACAGGTTCTCATCCTTCATAGTCTCAGTTTACAGTGCCACTGTACCTGTTTCTGAACCTCAGACAGGCTTCTACACCTTAATATTTTGCTTCCAGATTATTAACTCTCTTTTAGCCTTTCTGCTGTGTTTCTTTGTCTGTGTGGTTCAAATGACATGATGAAATGTCTGAACTGCTCTCTCACAATCATCTTAATTCCCTTCGTTGTTCTTGTATCTTTACCCCATCCACCCAACAAGATCCTAATCCAAAATAATTACTGTAATCACTTTGTTTACTGCTATGTAAACCCTACTTTAAAAACAAAACAAAAAATTTTTTAAAAAAAACCTCATACAACTATAATTAACTTGTTTGATTAGATAAGAATCCAGATGAGCCATGCTTTTGTTTATGTTTCTAAAGTCTATTTTAATTTATAGTTTCACTCTCCATCTTTCCCTTTTCATTACAGTTTATTTGTTGAATAATTTCATAAAACCTATTTTATCTTTGAGTTATTGGTCCTACAGAGCTTCCCATTGTCTTTTTTTCTTTCTTTTTGAATGCCTTCCTATATTTCTTTGGTGTTGTTTAACATGGTCCCCTGTTCACTGTGTTGCAGGTTGGATGTGAAGGCTTGTGGTTCAAGACTATTTCATTGCTGTGTCTTCCATCAGGAGGCACTTGGATGGTGTCTGTCCTTCTGTGTTGTTTTACTCATTCATGATGACTGTCTAAATATACCAATTAACTAGAGGTTTCAAAATGCTTATATTCTAGTTTTACCATCACTTTCTCATTTATTATTTGGAATACTTTTAAAAAGGAAACTTTCTTCACCAGCTGTTTTGTTACCTAGAGGCAGTTCATATAGGAAAGGTGGAATAAATGCAACATTTCCCCCCCTGTATTTACCAGTTTCTAGAGTTATCGTTTGTTTCCCTTGTAGCCTTCAAAGGGGATGATGGGGCTGTGTGTGTATGTGTGTGTGTGTGTGTGTATGTGTGTGTATGTTTACCATTATGAACTCATGCATTTGTACATACTTGATATATTTAAATCCACTGAAGTTTTTATGCTCATTTAAAAAATCTTTCGCCAGTGGGAGCCTCTTTAAAATGGCTGTGGAATTTTTGTGACACGACCCTGGTAGTATTTGTTCTGCTGTTCTAGTATACTACAGACTCATTTTCAGGTTATTGCTAATGGAAATAATGTTTAGAGACCACAGTCTGGCACTTCAGTGTTGCTGATTGCTATTGGATATTTTAAAAATTGTTTCTAAGCCTTTAAATGGAGAGAGTTAGCAAATATGTTTTGTTTGGTTTCTTTTTGAAAATTAAATACAGTGTAAATCACGCTGATAACTCTAATTCAACTTCAGAACTACAGACCTTAACCTCACAGAACTTAAATATTCAATATCAGCTGCAAAACTCTGTTAAAGCTTCACAAAATAAAATATATAAACTTATAATAAATTTAGTTTTCTTTAATTTGGGGGAGGAGAGTATCTAATTTTAGGAAAAACTGATACCTATTTCTTTTTAAAATTTCCCTTTGAAAAAGAAATATTTTCAAAATCTCATCCAGTCATTTCCCTAAAAATGATGTTGATGAGTTGATTAAAATAGTAGCTAAAATCTTTGCATATATTCAATGAGCATGAAAATACAAGACAACAACATACTGTGGTATGTGATTAATAATTCATTTACAAAATTATAATCAAAGTCCTGTGTTTTAAAAGATTATGTTAGCTTCTCTAGTGTGACTTTTCACCTGCAATTTAGAGGAATCTACATTCGAATAAAAAATATGCACCCTTTGCTTCTGACTAATTCTAGCATCATGCTGCCAAGCAACTCTGTTAAAGCTCCCATGACTCCTGAATATGTTCTTGCTTTGCCTTCAGACAAAAAGCTTTTGACATGAACAAGTTAGTGGTGAATTCTTTTTGTTATAGTGATGTGTTGCTTTCACAATATATAATTTTCTCATTTGATAAATATTATTGAGCACGTAACTTCCAAGAGGCACTGTTCTAGATGCTAGGAAAATTGTAGTAAAGAAGCCCAATAATATCCCACCTTCTGTTGGGCTTACATTGCAGTGATGAGAAAAAGTCGATCAACAAACTAACTTATATGTGTCAGATGTTTATAAGAGAAAATAGAGCAGAAAAAGGGAACGAGAGGGAATAGGTTATGGGTGTTACTGTGGATGGGGTGTCAGGGAACACCTGCTATTTGTACCACTTTCGTAATTCTGACACCCTTTTTTAGAAATCTCAAAATTGGCAAGAGTCTTTGCTAACAGATCCCTGATAGTTAATGAGAAACACTGGCTAGAAATTACATTTCAAAGTGTAACCTGCTTCTAAGGCCACACGAGATTTCTGTAATAATGTGCTTCTACGTATAGTCATTGCACAAACATTCCTTGGTATGTGTAATGTGCTGGGCACTGTGATTAATGCTGGCAGTAGAGAGGAAAACAGTATAAACCTTAAACTTAAGAAGCCCAGGGACTGAGCAGTTTGGACAGAGCTTCACAAACTTGGCATGTGCATCTCAGCATCCCAGCTCTACTGACTCAACATCTTTGGGAAAGGGGTTAAGTCTTCTACATTTCAAAGTCCCTATAGGTTATTTTGGTGTGGAGTCAGAGCTAAGAATGAATAACCAGGAGAGGAGTGAAATAGTAAATTTCTGTTTCAGCATCTACCAATACACTTTCACCAGTGTTCCTTACTTGTGGTTCCTAGGGCTACCATAAGTCATCATTGCTCTTCCAAATATATCCTGGCAGTTTTCAGATTACTAGAATGTTATATTCTGAAGCTGCAAATGGAAGTTGTATAGGCAGGCTTTCCTGGTGTGGACATGACAACCTGTGTGGCTCTGAAGTGAGATTGGCCTTTTATCTGTGGTTCCTGGGCCACAGACCACTTCTACTGTCACTCTTTATTTTTATCTTTTTTTTTCTAAGCAAAATGTTTAGTATCATAGCTACTGATTTATTTATTTATTTGTCGTGTTTGTTCTCTTTTTACTGAGATTCTTCCATAAGTGTGAGGAAGAATGACTCCCCATGATGCCTACATCTTCATTCCAAGAACCTGTGAATATGTTAGGCTACCTGGCAAAGGGAAATTAAGGTAGCAAATGGAATTAGGTTGCTAGTTAGTTGATATTTGGGTAGGGAGATTAGCTTGTATTCTCCGGGTGAGTTCATTGTAATCACAAGGGAGCTTAAATGTGGCAGAGGGAGAAGAAGAGTCCATGTCAGAGTGATGTGCAGTGAGAAATACTTGAACAGCTATTACTGCCTGGTGAGACCCACTTTGGACTTCTGACCTCTAGAACTGTAAGATAATATACTTGTGTAGCCTTAAGCTACGAAACTTAATGGTAGTTACAGCAGGAGATAGGAAACCAGTGCAGTACCAAAGGTTTCAAGGGTCTTAATTCTGGGAAGTAGCCTTCAGTATAAATAAATTTTGCAATAATTTTTACCATTAGTTACAGTGGTTCCCAAGGTATATAAGCCTCCACAGGTTCATGCTTTACCATTCTAGACATCCCCAAATGTGGATGTGTTCACAGTGTGTATATAGCTTAGGCTGTGACATCTCCATTATATTACTTTTTTTTTGCATTATATTACAAAATTGAGTTTAATCCTGATTAAGAACAAGCCAAGGGTTCCCACACAGTGTGTCAAGTTTTAGAAGAACTGGTTATGTTATGCAGTATCCAAACAAAAATTTCATGCCAAAAGTCATTGTTGATACCATCAAAGGTATGGACTAACAAAGTTGCTGACAAAGCCAAGGCTAAATCATCACTGAAAGGATTTAAGTTTTAGTGGGATTAGCAGATAATAGTTTATATACTGCACTTTAAAACATTTTTATTTAACTAAAATAGACTTGGATGATGATGAGGTTGGACATTATTATCTCTGTTTTAAATGTGAAAAACTTGAGGAAGAATTCAGGAGAGTGGCTCCTGGTTTTATTTTCTATCTGTGCTTATTGCTTTTCAGAGCAAAATTAAAGCTTAATCATAGATGAGGTAATGGAATCAATGACTCAAAATTCAGAGGTTAAACATTGACAGGAGCCAAGGCAAACTCTGCTCAAGGTTTTAACATCAGTGCTTCTTGCACTGACTGAAGTAGAACTAAGAAAAACCTGTTGTAGTAGAGAAGTTATGCCCTTCCCCAGTCATCATGAAACCAGGAATCCAGGTCTTAAAAGTCTGATATACTTTAATAACTCTCTTAAGCAGTAGATATAACGAAAAGAGAACTAAAACATAGAGATATCAATCACAGCTCTGGACTTCTCTCAAACATGAACTATCAATTAATATTTTTCATTCCTTGCATCTCAAATTCTTCCCTAGGAGAGGGCTGATCTTCTGAAATTCTGAAATTCCAGTAACATGTGCTCTTTTCAGATAAAGGTAGCAGCTGAAAAACATAAATCTTATGAAGTTTGATTGGGTAGTTGTTTTCTATGTCCTTGGTCTTCTCTTCGTAAGGGTCTAGGAAATGTACAACCACTCATCCTTGGAGATTAGGGGTAGCCCTGCTCACAGATATTTAGATCTTGCCATTCAAAATATGCATTTTGTTGCCTCTAGAACTCTAAGAATTCTGAAAAAAACAGAGACATCATTACATGAAATGAATCCATGCATGTGATTGTGCACTCATTTATGTTGATAACTTGATGGGCAATTTTTATTATATTTTGATTTTGTAATGGTCTAGGTAAATGCTGCTCTATTTTCTCTGGGTTACTATGCCTATGTGATTTGATGCCTTGTTTGGGCAAAAAGGGACAACTGGCTATGCTTTTCCTTAGGAGAGAATAACTGTTAAATAATATTTAACACATACCTAATTTGATTATATTTTCCTACAAAATTGCACCTTAAAAAAAAGATAAATTACCACTTCAGTAAATTTCAACTATTAATGATCTCTGATAATATCACACTGGTTTAAGTACTCATTCTGCTTTAAAGAAAAATTTAAAAATCTTTGGACATTTATCTAAGTTGCTATGGGTACCACACTATACCTTGGCTGCCTGGTGTTGAGAGGTTTTCTATTACTGACTCCATTTTCCCTGTCACACTAACCTCATCAGTGACTGTGTCATGATGATTTTAAAAAAGGGCATTAGCTCATTCTAAATTCTGCTTCCTTGCATCATCTTTGCTTAAGAGAAAACATCTTTCTGAAAATATTCCCTTTTCATAATCAGAATAGAGAGATAAGAAACATGAAAGAATTTGTATTAGTTGTCTAAGGCTGCCATAACAGAACACTACAGACTAAATGGCTTAAACAACAAAAATATATTTTCTCACAGTTCTGGAAGTTTAAAGTCTAAGATTAAGTTGTCAGCAGGGTTGTTTTTTCTGAGGCTTCTCTCTCGGTGTGTAGATGGCAATCTTCTCCCAGTATTTTCACAGCAGATTTACTTTGTGCCTATCCATATTCTAATCTCCTCCTCTTGTCAGGATACCAGTCATATTGGATTAGGGCCCACCCCAGTGAATTTATTTAACTTTAATAACTTCCTTAAAGGTTCTGTCTTCAAATACAGTCACATTTTGAGGTATAGGGGTGAGAACTTCAATATATGAATGGAGGACAGTGCACAAGTTAGCTTATAACAGAATTCTTCTACAATAAGCCTTTGACATATAGTTTTACCATAAAGAGATTTTTTTTCCCTAGACTATTCTCTTTCTTTCTAGTCTTGGTCTCAAGTTTAGAATAAGCATAAAAATTTGTATTGCATTGATTACTTTGTAGGCAATCTAGCATGCTCCCAACCTACCCCACTCTATTACTCTATTTTTCGTTCAAATTTTTTTTTTATACTAGTACTGGATTTTTTTCCCAGAGTGTGATATTTGTGTCCAAAATCTTTAAACAGTTTTTTAAATGTATGTAATGATTTATTCCATGTTTTAAAAAATATATTCAGTAAGAAGGGTGATTTTTTTTTAAGGTAATACATTTTTAAATGTGGATAATCCTACACTTTCAGTAGGTAAACTGCCACAGTAAGTGGTAGAGTGTGAGGTTTGGGAACAAGATGGGTCAGAAAAGTACTGTAGCCCTAAAGTTCAAGAAATCCTTATCAAAATAAATGAGATGAGTGATCAATACAACCTTCCAAGTTTTTAATGTTAAATAGTGATGTTTTTATCCTATATGTTAAATCTTAAGTATCCTTTAAAATAGGATAACTGTGACAATTAAAGACAATTAAAGATAATACATTTCAAGGGAATATTTTGGGAAAAGCAATAGAAATCTTTTCATTATAAAATAAATTGTAATTTTTTAAAATTTTTGTTTCCCTCCTTTTTAGACTGTGAGGTAGACCTACAGAGTTAAAGGCTCTTGTTACATAATAAATACACTTACATTTGGTAACCAGTCTCTCACCCTTTGTATTTCTTTTCTCTTTTCCATCTCCTGCTGTTTCTCCCCTATGCTTTTCTAGTATCTCTGAATAGGAAACCTTCTCATGAATCAGTTTCTCTTGTTTTTCCTTGTAAATCAGTAAAATCCTGCCATAAAATTTGAGCATCTCTTTTACTTGGGGAGAGCCCACTTCTCCCGAGGCGTCCTCCTCATAGCATGTCTCGGCTCTGGGAGTCACAGTCTCTCACTTTTCCACATGTGGATCCTCGAGAGATGACATCACTATTGCTCCTCCTCTCTTTAGGCATGAAGCTGTCTGTACCTGTTGAAATTACAGAAAGTGTTTTGTCAGTTTCTGAAATAGCAGGCTTCCTCTTCAGCGGTAGCATATTGCCTTAATAAATAATGTTAAGGCAACTGCTACATTTAGGTGGAATAAAGTATTGTGGTTTCTTTCCACATCATTGCCAGAACTAGGGCATCATTTTTCTAGTTTTCTTTCAAAATAGTCTTTACGAGTGAAATTCTCATTATGAAAATGTCCAGTTTGGTTATCAGAAGTTACTACCTACACAGATTCACAAAGAAACACAAATGAGAAGGTGCCCGTTATAAATACTTCATGTCTTCCAAGTGGCTCAGGTACAGTTTTGGAAAGGTGAACTACATTGTCTTTTAAGCACTGAAGACAGCCTTAACTTGAGTGGCCTTAGAAGGTAATTCCAGAAATACATTGGGTTTCAAACTTCTTTATAGCAGCAAAACATTTTTGCTACATGAAATCTTGGATAAATATTCTAGATATTAATACCTATCTACATCCCAGTTTCATAGAAATATATTATAGTGTGTATTACATTTATAATAAAAATGTGGAACATTCTCCTTGAAGACCTACTTTGCACACACTTCATTGCCCTTTACTTCATTCTCCGTTGTGATCTCTGAAAAGTCTTTTTTTCAAATATCTAAGGGGAATAGGTTTCACTCTCAGCAACTGAAACTATGTGCTGGAATAATTTGTAAGAAAAACAATTGTCCCAACATATTAGCATGCACTTGTGATTCTAAGTCAGAATTAGGCAAAAATGTAGAGTAAGAGAAAGTTTCTCAGGGACTTTGGTTACAAATCCACCTGCCAATGCAGGGGACATGGGTTTGATCCCTGGACCGGAAGATCCCAAATGCTGTGGAGCAACTAAGCCCATGCGCCACAGCTACTGAGCCTGTGCTCTAGAGCCCGGGAGCTACACCTACTGAGCCCAAGTGCCACAACTACTGAGGCCCGTGTGCCTAGAGCCCCTGTTCCACAACAAGAGAAGCCACCGCAGTGGGAAGCCCATGCACTGCAACAACGCGTAGCCCCTGCTCACAGCAACTAGAGAAAGCCTGTGCACAGCAACAAAGACCCAATGCAGCCAAAAATAAATAAATAAATAAATAAATAAATAAATAAATAAATAAATAAATAAATAAATAAATAAATTTATTTTAAAAAATATGAGAAATTTTCTCGGTACCCCAGTTTTCCACTTATGTGAACCTTGTGTATTTTGCTCTAAATTTTGCCCTCCTGAAACACCTGTTGTTAGGTTTTTCTCTCTGAAATGACTGGAAGTTATTCTCAGTTTCTTAGCTTACCACTTGTAACAAATTTCTGCTTAAATATGACCCATCCCAGGAATATCTGCATTGCAAAAACAGCAATACCATAAGTTCTAAGAAAGTAGAATCCAATACCTCCATCAATGGTGGATAAACTCAGACCTAGGTGTTAGGTAGGAGCTTTCCCAGTCCTCCAAAATCAAGTTGCTGGAGATGTGCGCTTCATTTTCTGTTCATTATCCTGACCCTGCCTGTCTCCCTGCCTTTGCTACCTTTATTATACATATGTTACATATGTAAAAGTATGTTCTCACATAAAGATTTGTATTGTTCATAAAAATCCATGTATCATTGGGCTGGTATCCCTACAAGGTTGCCTTCTTGGAGTTTCTGTCCCTATAAACAAAACTCAGTGAGCTCAGGCTGCCACAACAAAACACCATAGACTATATGGCTTAAACATTAGAAATTGATTGTTCACATTTCTAGAGACTGACATTCCAAGATCAGGGTGACAACATGGTCGGGTTCTGGTGAGGACCCACTTCCTGGTTTGTAGAAGCTCGCCATATTGCTGTGTCTGCACAGAGAGAGGTCTAGTGTCTCCTCCTCTTTTTATAAAAGCACTAATCCCACCATAAGGGTCCCACTTTCATGAACTAATCTAACCATAATTACCTCCCAAAGGCTCCACCTCTAAATATCATCACATTGAGGGGTTAGGGCTTCAATATGTGAATCTTGGCAGGGACACTGTTCAGTCCATATTTTTTCAAATATCTACAATTGACCCTATAGCCTCCTTATCCCCTATTTACTTATTTACTTGTCTAAGTTTATCAGGAATGTAATTCCTGGATCAGTAATATGCAATAAACTATTTGATACACCAATCTTCATAAATTAATAGTAATTTATTTTGACTCAAAAGAGCTTTCCAAGTCTGAATACTCTGTTATTATTTTAAGTGCTCTTAAGTGCAATTAATGTAACTAAGTACTAATGAAATCTAACCACCACATTTGGATGGTGTAATATGCCCATAATAATTATAAATTTTCATCTGTTAAAACCACATTTATTATTCACACCATTGAGTCTCATTATTATGGAGAAATAAAATTTATTAATATTTTATTAAAATTTCAAATGAAGAGAGTCTACTCTTTTAAATTCCCTATTAACTTTTGTGGGTTTCTTTTTGTATACAAATATTTATAGCAGCATTATTCATAGTAGCCAAAAAGGGGAAACAACCCAAATGTTCATCAGCTGATGAATGAATAAGTGAAATTTGCTCTATCCATACATTGGAATACTGTTCAGTTATAAAAAGGAATGAGACTCTGATATATGCTACAACATGGATGAACCTTGAAAACATTTATGCTAAGTGAAAGAAGGCAGACACAAAAGGCCACATATTGCATGCTTCCAATTATTGACATGTCTAGAGTAGGCAAATTCATAGAAACATAAAGTAAATTAGTGATTTGCAGGAGCTGTAGTAGGGAGAATAAGGAGTGACTGCTAGCTGGCATAGGGTTACATTTAGGGGTGATGAAACTATCCTAAAATTCATTGTGGTGATGGTTGCCCAACCTTGTGAACCTACTAAAAACCACTGAGTTGTGCATTTCAAAATAGTGAATTTTGTGTGTGTAACGGTATCTCCATTTTTGAAAAAGGACTTGAGGAAGTGGGCATTCTGGTATGGATATACTATGTACGACCAAGAAAACCCACCAGATGACTGTTCCATAGGGGGACCTGGAGTATACACCACCTACCAAAGCTGTAAAGAATGTGTTTGTTGAAAGGGCCGGGATCACTATGAAGTTCAGTGGAGGCTCTCTTTTGCGGGCTGGACTGATGATGGTAGGTAATGCTGTTGTAAAACTGACTTCCTTACTAGCAATGGAGTTAATACAACCCAGAAATAATTGAACCAGATGGCATCACGTGTCAGAAACCATGTGGATGCAATTATGATAATAAGTGGCAAGACAAAAGTGGCAACCAGGGACCCCTGACCTGCAGAGAGTTATGGAGATTATTAATAAAACATGGTGTCACTTGCTGAAAAACAGATGAGCAGCCAATAAGTGCACTACTCAGTTTGTAAAAACAAAACAATGCAAAGAGAGTGTAGGGAATGGAGCTATTTGGGAGCGAAGTTTTTTAATGCTATTAACATTAAATTGGTATTAATCTGAAAAACATTGTTATAAATTAAGATGTTAATCATAATCCCCAGGGCAACCACTAAGAAAATAAATATAAAGTATGACAAGGGAATTAAAATATTACATTGGAAAATATGTTTTTAACACAAAAGACGGCAAAATATAGGAACAGAGGAACAAAAAAGCCATGGCATATGGAAAAGAAAGCAAAATGGCAGTTGTAAATCCTTCAGTACAAAATGACTCAGCCAGTTGACTCCACCTTGGTCACTGACCACACCACTGCTGGCACAGTGGATACTTGAATGAAGTGGCCATGTGGCAGAGATTAGGCTATTCTGGGCCCATTAGTGTGGGTTCCCACTTATCAGAGCTGATCTAGTTATGGCCACTGCTAAACGTCCAACTTGACAGTGCAAGAGATCAATGCTGAGCTCCTGACATGGCACCATTCCTCAAGGACACCAACCAACCAGTTAGCGGCAAGTTGACTACTTTGAGACCCTTCTACCCTGCAAGGTAGAATGTTTCATTCTGGCAGGAATGGACACATATTCTGGGTAAGGGTTCAAAAGTCTTACCTTCAGGCCTCACTCTAGATGTGGGTTTTTTTTAACTGAAGTATAGTTGATTGACAATGTTGTGTTAGTTTTAGGTGTACAGCAAAGTGATGCAGTTATATATATATATATTTTTTTCAGATTCTTTTCCCTTATAGGTTATAATAAAATATTGATTATAATTCCCTGTGCTACACAGAATGTACCTGTTAGTTGTCTATTTCATATGTAGTAGTGTGTATGTTAATCCTAAACTCCTAATTTATCCTCCCCCCTGCCCCTTTGGTAACCATAAGTTTGTTTTCTATGTCTGTGGGTCTATTTCTGTTTTATATATGAGTTCATTTGTACCATTTTTTTTTTTTTAGATTCCACATATAAGTGATATCATATGATATTTGTCTTTTTCTGGCTTACTTCCCTTAGTATGATAGTCTCCAGGTCCATCCTTCATTTTGTTGATGTGGTGAAGCACATTTATTGATTTGTATATGTTGAACTATCTTTGCATCCTACATACTTACAAATCTGGTTATATTTTTAATGTATTTATTTAATTAACTTTTTTAGAATACTTTTACATTTAGAGAAGAATTTCAGTGAGAGTACAGAGAGTTCTTAAATACCTCACAACCAGTTTTACTTATTATTCAACATTAATATGGTCCATCTGAGCACAGCAAATGGACCAGTATTGATACATCATTATTGACTAAAGTCCACTCTTTATTCAAATTTCCTCAGCCTTTACTTAATGTACTTCTTTTATTACAAGATCTTATCCAGGATAATACATTACATTTATCCATCCATTTTTTAAAAATAAATTTATTTATTTATTTATTTATTGGCTGCATTGGGTCTTCATTGCTGCACACAGGCTTTTCTTAGTTGTGGCGAGTGGGGGCTCCTTGCGGTGGTTTCTCTTGTTGTGAAGCGTAGGCTCTAGGTGCGTGGGCTTCAGTAGTTGCAGTGCATGGGCTCAATAGTTGTGGCTCATGAGCTCTAGAGGGCAGGAGTTGGGGTGCATGGGCTTAGTTGCTCCGTGGCATGTGGGATCTTCCTGGAGCAGGGGTCGAACCTGTGTCCCCTACATTGGCAGATGAATTCTTAACCACAGAGCCACCTAGGAAGTCCTATCCATCCATTTTGTAGAATGCCCCTCAGTTGGGATTTGTCTGATGTTTTCCTCATGATTAGATTGGGGTTATGGATTTGGAGGAGGAATGCCACTAAGGTAAAGTGCCATTTTCATCACATCAGCACAAGGCTACATGTTATTATCATGACATCTCTGTTGATTTATTCTTTGATCAACTGGCTGAAGCAGTGATTGTCAAGTTTCTCTACTGTACAGTTCCTTACCTCCTGCTGTTCAATATTGTCCTCTTTGGAAAAAAAGTTCCTATGCACAGCCCATATCTAAAGACTGGATAGTTATACTCTACCTCCTGGAGGGTTGAGTATCTACCTAAAACATTTGGAATTGTTCAGCATAGGAGATTTGTCTCTTCTCCCCCATTTATTTATTTAATCATTTATTTATATCAGCATAGGCTCATCAATACTTATTTTATGCTTTGGGTTATGATCAATACTTCTTTAATTATTTCATTGCTCAAATTATTGCACCATGGGGGTTCTTTAAATTGGCTTCTGATTATGTCTGATATACCTATATCATTGTGGAGTTCTTTTTTTTGTTTGTTTTTAAGCATTTCCTTACTTTCTGTCACTACAAATATGGTCAAAGCTCATTTTATATATTTCCACTACCATCCTAGAATCAGCTATTTTTTAAAAGGAGCCCTGATTCCTTTTATTGGAAAATGGCATTAGAAACCAAGATTTGGGATCCAGGTGTATGTGTTGCTCTTGGGTTGTCATTGCTTCTAGGTCTTCTAAGCTGGCAGAGCAAGAAAATCTATGTGTGTACACTAACTTGTGTGTGTATATATGTATTTGCACATATAAATATAAATATTTGTATAGGTGGCAGTCTATGTCCATATTAAGCTAAACATGAATTCATACTGATGTCTCTAACTCTAATCCATTACCACATGGTCATTCAAACCTCCTCCTACTTCATCAGTGAGAAGCTTGACTCCCACTTCTGTGAACATCAATGTATATGTATAGCAGAATCAGAATTGTTAACCTATACACCAGTAGGAAACAATTTTATTAAGTATAGTGCATATGTGCAGTTTCTTTTGCTTTTAGTCCTAAAGACTGCACCCAAAAGTCACATGACACCTTTCCCCCACTCCCTTCATTGTAGTTGTTTCATATTACAGTTATTTTTTTTTTTTTTACTTTTGGCATTCCACACTGATTCTCTCATGCTCCTAATTAAAAATTTTAATAGCACACATTAAAGTTCACTCTTTGTGCTATATAATTATATGAGTTTAGACAAATACATATTGCTGTATATCCATAGTTATACTATCATACAGAATAATTCTACTGCTCTAATAATTCCTCTGTATTTCATCTATGCAGCCCTCACCCTTTACTCAGAATTGCTGGAAGCTACTGCTCTTTCTGTTGCCCCTGTAGTCTTGATATTTCCAAAATGTCATTTAATTGGAATCAAGTGGTAAAAGCTTTTTACAAGACTCACTATTTTCACTTAGCAATGTGTGCCTAAGGTTCCTCCATGACTTTTTGTGGCTTAATAGTTCATTTACTTTTATTGCAATACTGTTCCAAAGTGTGGGTGCCCCAAAATTTGTTTATCCATTTACCTATTGAAGGACATCTTGATTGATGCAAGTTGGAGCTATTAAGAATTAAGCTTCTATAAACATCCATATGCAGGGTTTTAGTGGACATAGGTTTTCAAATCCGTTGGGTAAATATCTGGGAATATGCTTTCTGTATCACATCTTAAGATTATGAGTAGCTTTGTAAGACATCATTGTGTGCTAAACTGATTTTTAAAGTTGATGTACCATTTTTCATTTCCACCAGTAATGGTAAGAGTTCTTTCTCTGCATCCTTGCAGCAATGGCCTGTGATAAGAATTTCAGCCATTCTAATGGAGATATAGTGATAGCTCGTTGTTTTACTTTGTAATTTCCTAATGACAAATAATGTTGAGTATCTTTTCATATGCTCATTTGCCATCTGTAAATGTTCTTTGGTGAGAGATCTGTACAGATCCTTTGCACAGTTTTAAACTGTTATTTATTGTTCAGTTTTAAGAGTTCTTTGCATAATGTGGACAGGAATCTTTTTATCAGACAAGTGTTTTGTGAATATTTTTCAAAATCTGTGGTTTGTCCTTTAAGTCTCTAACTTTGTTTAACAGAGCTGAAATTTTTAATTTTAATAAAATGTAACTCGCCTTTTTTTCTACTTGTATTATGCTTTTGATGTGGTGTCCAAAAACTCATTGCCATACCCGAGGTCATCTAAATTTTCTTACATTTTCTTCAAGAATTTAGATAGTTTTGTATTTTGCTTTTTGGTGTTTGATCCACTTTGAGAACATTATATAAAATCTGCATCTAGTTTCATATGCTCATCCAGTTGTTTCCTATGTATTAGTTTCCTAGGTCTGCCATAACAAATTACTACAAACTTGGTGGCTTAAAACAACAGCCATTTATTGGAGGCCAGATGTCCAAAATCAAGGTCTTGGCAGAATCATGCTCCTCCAAAGAGGAAAGTCCTTTCTTGCCTCTTCCACCTTCTAGTGGCTTCAGGTATTCCTTGCTTGGGACTTCATAACTCCAGACTCTGCCTCTGTCTTCATGTAGCTTTCTCTTTTGTGTTTTACATCTTCCTTTCTGTCTTCTATATGGATATTTGTTATTGGATTTAGGGCCCACCTTGGTAATTCTAGATGATCTCAACTTGTGATATTTAACTTAATTACAACTGCAAAGACCCTTTTTCCAAATAAGATTAATTCACAGCTTGCTGATGGATGTACCTTTGGGGGGACTACCACCCAATCCACTATAGATAGTATCATTTGATATCACTGTTTAAATACTTGCTGAATTGTGTGTAGATGTATTAGAAATAATTGCTCTGCTATTCAAAGTCTAGTCTCTGTGTCAGCAACATTAACAGCCTCCAGGGAACATTTTAGAAATGCAGACTCTCAGGTCCCACACTCATGCAGTTGAATCAAATCTTCCTGTTAACAGGATCTTTACTTGTTTCATATACACATTCAAGTTCCAGAAGTCATGATGTAGAAAAGAGTGGAACAGAACCTAGATAAACAGAGAGATTCTGGAGCTACATACATTAGAAACCAAAAGAAGATTAGTGTAACAAGTTTTATGAAAATAAGTGGCAGGCAATTTACATAAATTGAAAAGCAAAAGAAGGTGAGTAGTTTAATGAATTCAGAGCACAGAACTCAGGCAATCTATAGAGGAAGGAAAACTTGATTAACTGGGTTATACAAGAACACGAAAACCATCCTATAAATAAAGCAGTGCACTTTGCTGGGGTCAGCTACATCTTCAACTCCATGCAGATCTGGAGTGCATCAGAATCAGCTGGAGGTCTTGGTAAAACAGATATTTTGATGTGTACTCTCAGAGTTTCTGATTTAGTAGACATGGAGCAGGCCCCAGAAGTTTCAGTTCTAACATGGTCCCCAGTCAACTTGATGCTGCTGGCACAGGGACCACACTTAAAAGACTTCTCCTTAGAGTTACTTAGAGTGTTTAGAGAGATATTCTAATAAAGAAAAAAACACCTAAAGTTCTTAAGTTCCAAATTTCTTCAAGTGCCTCCTTCTTCTCAAATTTCCTTTAAATAAAATATGGCATATCAATATTTTTTCCTACTTATAAGAGAACTTGGTGGTTGTAGAAATGAACTCAAAGTTTAGATGTGGATGATCTGGACTTATAAAGTTATAGCTTTCTTGAGCAATCATAAAATTGTTAATAGTTCAACAGTGCTTTCTGTCTTTCATTTTAAAAATTGTCATAATGTCTTGGTAAATGCTTAAATGGTATTGTCGGATACTCATAGATGAAGTCCTAGCATTGGAATGTGGCTGTTAAATGAATGTTACTGAAGATAATCTTAAATTACCTACAATAGTTTAGTTGGCCATAGCAGATAATTCAAGCCTTCAGAGATATATTTCCAGATTTTTTCTAAATATTTCAGAACCTCCTTCAAAGATGTCACTAATAGAAAGTTGAAGAGATCTCAGGGGAAAAAATGTAGGCACTTCATTATTTTGATCAAAATATTTGAATTGTTTTGAAATCAGTAAGACATTCTGTTTTTCAAAAAAGGTTTTGGCCTTTATTTCAGTGAAGGTAGTTCAGGCCTCAAAATAAGAAGCCATTAGCAATGGAACTAAGGAGAGATGTGCAAATATTTGTTGAATTTGAACTTTTGACATTTATTCACATTTGGGACAGGGATTTAAAAAATACTGAGTCAGTGAATTTTCAAGCAAAGGAGTTTGTTCTCTCTGAAACATCTAGGAAATAAACAAGTCTCTTATAAGAAATTATGTTTCTGACCAATATGTAGAAGTATTTCAATAATCAGGATTTTTAGTATTTGCATACACCATCTCAAATTCTATAGAGAATCAAGAAGCTGAACAAAGACTTTGAAAATGTTTAATCATTCCTGAACCAAACAAACATAGAAGATGCATTCATATCAAAGGGAATTAGAACATGTCCACTTTGGTTCTCTGGAATATTTATAGTAAGACTAGTAATTATTTTGTGTATCCATCACTACTGAGTTTAGAGGGCACTTAATAAATGGCATTGAATAAATAAGTAGGCAATTACTGAGCAACTCAGAATAAGGAATGATCTCTCCAACACAATACAAAAGAGAAACACTTGTAAGGCCACTGCTGCTAGCAGAGTAGTTTCATTCTTTTATCCATTCATAAGCCCCCTTTTTTCCCCTGAGTTCATTTTTCTGAGAGATTATTAATAGAAATATTGCAGTTTAATATTATTATCCCTTATAATGCACACAATTTTAGTGAAATAAATGTGTGTGTATTTAATTTGGGTAGACTTTATCAACATTTTAAAGAGATTTTGAAAAAATTGTATTTCACATAGGAATACTTTTAGTGATGCTCTGATAAGTGCTATTAATTGATGGTCATGCTCAGGATGATGAGCAAGGATTTTTTCAAACAAGATTAAAACAATAGGATGAATTGTCATGACATATATGTAATAATAGTGGATGTATTCTTTAATATATGTTGTATATATAATATAACATGTGTATACATAATATACTATCTTTATATTGATGTACATTTAGAAAAATTATTCTATTTTTTAAAAAAGTATTTTAAAAAAAGCATATTGTATTAAGCCTGAGTTCTAAGATGGTTAAAAATATTTTTTTTCTCAATGAAAAATCAAATTTGCCCATAGGATTATGAATGACTAAAAAGGAAAGTAAAGGTTAAATATATTAAAGCTTTTATTTAAATAGAACAAAATTGCATTGTTATGTTTGTATGAAATTCTAATGGGTTACCAAAATCATGAAAGAAATCATATGTTTGTATGTTTCACTTTCAATGATAAGGAAACAGTAGTTTGAGTAGTCTTATAATAAAATATTACTTTTGAGTAGTCCCCTTACAATTTAGAACATGCTTTACCTTGAATGTCCTGAAAAAATGTATGCAACATATGTATATCAGATCTAAATCAGAGGCAAAGAAAACATTGTAATGTTCACTCTAATCATATTACTATTCCTGTAGTGTAACAATAGAATGCTAGAAAATAAAATTGCAGGACACAAACCTCAGGTGTCAACTTGTCACCATGTTACACTTAAAGTAGTTATTAAAATCATTAGGCTATCAACTCCTGAAGTTTGGATGCACCAAATATAGCAACCTGGTTTAATTGCTCACCATTTTATTTTGAGTGAAAGAAAAGGAGGGGGAGATAAAGGTGGATAAAGCTGCATGTTTGAAAGATACTTGTAAAGGCCTCCTTCTATCAAAATGAGGTGAAAAAATAATTCTCAGCATGAATATTGGACAAATGAAATCCAGTTTGTTGAACTTAGATTTCTTATTGTCTTCACAATTGGGAAAAAATGTATCTAATTACCTGCACAGCTTGAAGGAAAGCTCAGAAAATGCTAAATAAAAAGTGCAAGACAGCTACCTTGACATTGTATAATATTTCTACTTCTAAAATTAAAGAGGAAAAAATTCCACAGATTCTTTTTTTTTCAATGTGTTTCAATGATTGATGAGTAGGATTGTCCCTGCAGAGTATAACTTGTGTTGTTTGTAATTAAATATCCAATATAGCAGTGCAGCCTAGGAAAAACACTTATTAAATCATTCAATTTTCCAGCTGCTCCTTTTGGCCTTGAATATTTGCACAGAGATCAATATTACTTAATGAGAAAGGGAAAGAAATAGACTCGAATTCAGTATTAGATTTAGGATGCAAGTATGAATTTGGGATTATTATTTTTTTTTCATTCCTCTACATTTTCATTTCAAATTGAAAATTTGTTTTATACTTATATATACCTATATTTACAAGTGAAAAATGCATTTTCCTTAAATTGCAGAACTACCAATTAAAAGGTAACATACCTTAACTTTATGGGAAGATTTTAAATCAATATTAATGTTTACAGATAATATGAGGCTATCAGGTAGTTCAGTTGTTTACTTTTAATTTATTTAAATATTACAGAATTGTTAATAATGTGAGTGAATACATATTATTGGTATATTATTATAGACAATCTCATATTTTTCTACAATATTTTATATTATAATATAGGTTATATTTTTATTTTTATTATGCTTTGGAATCATTTAAATATATGTATTTCTTTTGCTTACTGATAGCTAAAACTTTTATTTAAAAAATACATTTTATTTTTTGTCTAGTTTTTATTCATTGGAAGATTGAATTGATTTGTGCACAAATCCACATTTTTTTTGGCAGAAATGATGCTAAATAATTAAAATTTGAAGAGCTAAGTTATTTCAGGGAAAAATATGAAGCCCATATAGTTAAAGCAAGATACAAACTTAAGTTTAATAATCAGGTATAGAATAATACAGGTATGAAATTGTGGATTGTAGCTTAGTGCTAAAGCGTATATTGTTTTCAAATTATTTAAGCAGATTATATCTTAAAACACTCACATTTTGTGCATTAATACACTTTCATGGCTGAAGAGGCATTAAATACTTAATCTTTGAAGAGTTAAATAAAAGTGTGAAGCCTACATATTTAGTAAAAACTTGTTTTATTTATTTATTTGTATTTTTTATAAATTTATTTATTTATTTATTTTTATTTATTGGTTGTGTTGGGTCTTCGTTGCTGTGCATGGGCTTTCTATAGTTACAGAGAGTGGGGGCTACTCTTCATTGCAGTGCCTGGGCTCCTCATTGCAGTGGCTTTTCTTGTTGCAGAGCACGGGCTCTAGGTGTGTGGGCTTCAGCAGTGGCGGCGCATGTGCTCATCATTAGCTCTGGCTCGCAGACTCTAGAGTGTAGGCTCAGTAGTTGTGGTCCATGGGCTTAGTTGCTCCACGGCATGTGAGATATTCCTGGACCAGGGATCGAACCCATGTCCCCTGCATTGGCGAGTGTATTCTTAACCACTGTGCTATCAGGGAAGCCCCCAAAACTTGTTTTAGAATCCAGAAATAAATATTAAAATTTAATAAAATGCTTTACAAAATGTAACACAATGACTTTTAAAGTTTAAAACATTGTTTATAATAGTTCATTTTTATTTTCCACCTCTGGCTTATGTGTTTATAAGCATGTTTCTTAACACAATCCACTCTAGACATGTGTTCTTCTCTGGGAAAACAATAGTACCCTGAATTCCTGAAGTTTGACTTTTTTACTGGATTATAAAATATTATCTTAGATATCTTTTAGTAACTTAGAAGACACACAAAGTATTCTACAGATATCAAGATATAGCCATTTAGTTCTTTTTCATAAGTCAATATTTTACTTGTAAATATTATGGTGGGTTCTTTTAAATATATATATGTATTTAATACATATGCTGTATATATTCACAGTAATATAGTTAATTGTTTAGTTTTTAAGGTGGAGGTTAAAAGTATGCTAATAAAATTATCCCTGTGTGTATATACATGTGTATGAATTTGTATTTATATGTATATATGTTTATATGTACAGTATATAAACTATTTCAATAACATCAATACTTTGATTCCTCAGGTATTCTTTTATATTTTTTCCTTTATGTCAGGAGTACTATGTAAACCCAAAATTCCTTTGCAAAATATAAACGTTTTAAATTTTGACAAATCTCCCATTAAATTCCCCAGTAAGTTAAGACAGTGAAATGGATTAAGGCATTGGTTCTTATAAATATTCAGCTTGAGTCATTTGTTAAGTCAAACATGTATTAGTGTTTTTGTTCATAGATCGAGAATGGGCAAACTTTGGCTCATGAGCCAAATCCAACCTGCCAACTGCTTGGGTAAATAAAATCTTATTAAAGCACAGCCATACCCATTTGTCTCTCTATTGCCCATGAGTGCTCGTCCCCCAACAGTAACAGAGTTGAGGAGTTGCAACAAATACCATATGGCCCATAAAGTCTAAACGCTTACTATTTTTACAGAGCTTGCCAGCCTCTGCTACTGATGACTATCATGCAGGGTTGTAAGATTCACCTGGTTTTCAAGTTATTAACAAGTCAATTATATATGTTCACAGCTGTTTCTTGTACTCAGTGTACACATTCACATACATAGTCACACAGTCACATCAACACAAACTAGCACTATTTTTTTTTATTATTTAACACTCAATCTGGGCAAACATAACTGTTTCATTATGGTAATCGTCATTATCACTACTTCTCCATAAAACTGGAAATATTCTTTTCCCATAAAATTGGTGAAATATACTGAAAACCATTCCATGATATAAATTTCTACCAGAATAAGAAATGTAGAAATAGTGTTTATTTGCAAAAAAAAAATCTGAAATGTGCCTTCATGTGCCTTCATGTGCCTGTCGAATGTTACTACTACTTTTTTACAATATAATTCTTTCCTCACACAATGTTATTTTTTCCTAGACTCTTTTGAATTAAAGAATAATAAAATACTGGATCTGTAGATGAATTTCTCAATGGTAGGCATTGAGCTGTTACAAATTTGCAGTAAAAATCTGCTTTTGCATTTGTTGGATGTTCCACTTTAAGTATGGCATACTATAGAGGTGGCAAATTATGATTACAGTCAAATGCTAGGATTCAGCCAAGTCCATCAGTTATATAAAATCAAAACCATTGACAAGGAAAGGACACATCAGCATCAGCTGTGCTGCATACCAATGTCATGCTCTTCATTCCTTTACGTTGTCAGTAACTTCACATAGTAGCTTACTTTCTATGTTATTCACAAATAAATCATTTATGTAATTCAATTAGTAAACTGAATCAAGAGCAAATGGCAACCATCTTTTTTCAGCTTTTTTATAAACTGGTCAAATATATATATATTGCTGGGGTATATGAGTATCATGATTTTCTAGTACTTAATTTACAGTCAACTTCTGTCCTTTCCTTTTTATTTTATTGTGATTTATAAAGCATAATAATATATGCATTGTAGTACCATGATTATATTAGAAATTAAGTAACCAAATTTAGTATAATTGAATCTGTATAGAATTTCAGGCTCTACCTTAGTTAATATTTAATAATAAAAAATTAGTAAGGA
Organism: Hippopotamus amphibius kiboko; assembly: GCF_030028045.1. NCBI lineage: Eukaryota > Metazoa > Chordata > Mammalia > Artiodactyla > Hippopotamidae > Hippopotamus > Hippopotamus amphibius. The sequence continues at coordinate 117,870,372 of NC_080193.1, read as the reverse complement.
TGTAGAGAAAGGGGAATCCTAATTGGTGGGAATGTAAATTGGCATAGTCACTATGGAAAACAGTATAGAGGTTCCTCAAAAAAACTAAAAATAGAACTACCATATGATCCAGCATTTCCACTCCTGGGTATATTTCCAAACAAAATAAAAACACTAATTCAAAAATATACATGCACCCCAATGTTCATAGCAGCACTATTTATAATAGCCAAGAAGATATTGAAGAAACCCAATGCCCAAAAAATGAGTGAATAAAGATGTGGTATGTATATACAATGGAATATTAGCCATAAAAAGAATGAAATCCTGCCATTTACAACAAAGTGGATGGACCTACACAATATTATGCTAAGTGAAATAAGTCAGACAGAAAAAGACAAATACTGTATATCACATATGTGAAATCTAAAAAATAAAATGAATGTATATAGAAAATAGAAACAGATTCACACATAATAGAGAACAAATTAGTGGTTCTCAGCTGAGAGAGGGAAGGGAGGAGGAGCAAGAATAAGGGTAGGAAATTAAGAGGTACCAACTACTTTGTATAAAATAAATAAGCTATGAGGATATATATTATACAGCACAGGGAATATAGCCAATATTTTCTAATAACTTTAAGTGGAGTATAATCTATAAAAATATTAAATCACTACATTTTACACCTGAAACTAATATTATAAATCAACTACACTTCAATTAAAAAAATTATAACATAGCAGTCAAAAATAAACATCTTAGGAATTTGCTTTCTAGTTTTGCAGAATAATTCAGCAGAAAGTTACAAAACAACATTACAGATTGGTTCTTGTTCTTTTAGAAAAGATAAGACTATAATCACCCATCATCGTGGAATCACTCAAACTTGGGCCAAGTTATCAATTGTTTTGTGTAGTCTGAGTCATCCATAGCTTATACCAATATCTAAACAAAATGTAAATCAAGACTTCTGAATTCTAACAGTACTAGCAACAAGCCTTTAAGATATTCAATTTTTAAATGCATGTATAGGAAACCTATAAAATGTTCTATATTCACTTTCATGTAGGTTTATCAGCTGCCTGGCCTCACAAGCTGTATAATATTTCTGAGAACAACTAATATCTAGCTATAAGGGAAAATGACAGTGTGAGTGAACCATTATAATATTCTAGTTCTGCTGACTCCAATGCTCCAGCTGCACATTGAGTTGAGAGTTTCTGTGAAATCTGGTTGGATACTGAGAGAGGAGAAAGTAGAAGGCCGCTGGGTTGTGAGGAAGAAGTCAAGTAAAACAGAAAACAAGTCTTTACCATTTTTCCCCCTTCACTCTTTTTTAAATTTGTTTTTTAATTTTTATTGGAGTATAGTTGATTTACAATGTGTTAGTTTCAGGTGTACAGCAAAGTGAATCAGTTACACACATACACATATCCACTCTCTTTTAGATTCTCTTCCCACATAGGCCATTATACAGTATTGAGTAGAGTTCCCTGTATTATATAGTAGGTCCTTATTAATTATCTATTTTATATATAGTAGTGTGTATATGTCAATCCCAATCTTCCAATTTATTCCTCCCTCTTCTTAACCCCTGGTAACCATAAGTTTGTTTCCTACATCTGTGACTCTATTTCTGTTTTGTAGATAAGTTCATTTGTACCCTTTTTTAAGAGTCCACATATAGGTGATCTCATATGATAAGTGTCTTTCTGGGTCTGACTTATCAATACTTCAGTACGGTAATCTCTAGGTCCATCCATGTCTCAGCAAGATCTTTTTTGATCCACATGCTAGAGTAACGAAAATAAAAATAAACAAATGGGACCTAATTAAAGTTAAAAGCTTTTACACAGCAAAGGAAACCACAGCCAAAATGAAAAGACAACCCTCAGAATGGGAGAAAATATTTGCAAATTAAACAACCAATAAGGGATTATCTACAAAATATACAGACAACTCATGCAGCTCAATATCAAAAAAAACAATCCAATCAAAAAATGGGCAGAAGATCTAAATAGACATTTCTCCAAAGAAGATATACAGATGGCTAAAAAGCTCAACATCACAAATTATCAGAGAAATGCAAATCAAAACTACAATGAGGTATCACCTCACACTGGTCAGAATGGCCATCATCAAAAAATCTACAAATGATAAAGGCTGAAGAGGGTGTGGGAAAAGGGAGCCCTCCTACACTGTTGGTGGAAACATAAATTGGCACAAACACTGTGGAGAACAATATGGAGTTTCCTTAAAAAAAACTAAAAATGGAGCTACTATATGATTCAGCAATCCCATTCCTAGGCATATATCCGGAGAAAACTGTAATTCAAAAAGACACATGCACCCCAATGTTCATTGCAGCACTATTTACAATAGCTAGGATATGGAAGCAACTTAAATGTCCATCAACAGAGGAAGGAATGGATAAAGAAGATGTGGTACATACATACAATGGAATATTACTCAGTCAAAAAACAAAAAACAAAATAATCCCCTTTCCTCTAAATAGTTCTAGCTCAGATGAAAAAAAAACCCCACAATGGAGGCACTTCCCCAGCAGTCCAATGGTTAAGGTTCTGCACTTCCCCTGAAGGGGGTGCTGGTTTGATCCCTGGTTGGGGAAATGAGATCCAGCCAAAACAAAACAAAACACAATGGAATGAATTATTTTTTCCCCTTCTCTTCTCTGATGGCTCTTTGTATCAGATTTGACCTTGGAATATCACAAGGGAAAACATGGAGGAAGGATACTCTTTAGGAAAGTATGTAGACAGCAGCCAGCAAAGCTTTCAGTTACAAGGAACAAAGTGAATACAATTTCTAACAGTATCATCCAAAATCAGGGCAAACCCGTGGTTCTACTTTCTGGAGGTGGGACTGTCCTTGTCATTCTAAGGTAGGAAAAAGAGGTCAGATATGATATAAAAACTAAGAAGAGCCTTGTTGATTATGAGGCTGTGGTGTTGACTATATTGGGGGCTCTTTTGTATCTCCCATTCTCCAGAAAATGCAAGCAGCATTGATTTATCATGTTTACTGTCACTGGTGGAATAATAAATAAATAGAAATAACTAAATAATAATGTTACATGTAAAATGAGGCGCTAGTGTTTATACCAAGCAACTCCTCTTGCCACCAATATATAAATGAGCCCTAATATAAATATTCAGTCATGTAAACTGCATGTTTGTGTTATTGTGAGGTGAACAACATCAGTGAAACTGAATGAAAGACCCAGAAATCTGAGAGTCCACTGACAGGGAATAACATCAAAATCAGGTTATTGCTGGGTTTTACTGTATTTCCATGTTCATTTTAGCCAGAAAATTATTTATAGAGAAGAATTACTTGCTTATTTTTTTTTTATTTTTTAATATTTTAAGTATTCTAGGAAACTCTTGTAGCTTCTATGAGAATGCAAAGAAAAAAAAAGTGTAACATTTGCCTCAAATTTCCAGGTGTTTATAAATTACTTGGGGAAGTAAAGAAAACCAATATGAAAAGACCTATAACAAAACTGTCAAACGCTCATTTATGAATGGTGAGATCAGAAATTCTTGGGAAAACTTGGATTTGAGTTGGGTGTTGAAAATTTGGTAGAATTTAAATTAGTAGAAAATAGCATGTTTCTGGAAGGAGAAACATTGTAACAAATTTTGGTCGCCCACCTTCTAGTAGATTTTGCCTAAATTAAGAGGTTTTTATGTTAGCTTGTTTTTTTTAATAATGTAGTAAAATGTACTAGGGGTAAAATTAAAGGATTGAGCAAATATCTTTTTTATTCTCATTGAAGTATAAGTTTATGAAGTGAATGAAAAACATAGTTTTACTTTGTCATTTATCATTTTTTATTTAACCATCTGTAAGTATTTTTTAAAGCAAAATTTAATGTTATGTGACACCTGCTTAGCTCTACAGGTCTAGCTCCCAGAATCCTCCACTTTCTCTTATGCTAACCACCCAAAACATGTAATAAGTCCCAAAATATATTTTTTTCTTCCTCCTGGCTTTGCTTTTGTTTAGGTCATCTTCTTCTTTTAGCCTCTACTGTTGGTCCCACCAAGATGAAGCTTTTCTCTGACCTTTTCCTTTCTCAGATGCTGAAGTACGTGCATTAGGGTTCTTTACCTCTATGTGCTTGAAACAGTGTTCACTTTAAATATAGCTTGTTTTTAAACCCTTGTAATTATTGGTTATGCTCAATAAGAAAGGTAGACATGTTGTCTTGTGCAGTGCTCTATGTGCAGCACATAAAACAATACTTAAACATAGAAATTTCTCAAATTCTATGTATTGACTGATGACTATGACCTCTTTGTGGGTAGGGAGTGTGTTTTATTAGCCTCTGGAAAGCTAGAAACTGCCACGCAGTACCACAGGCTCCTTTGTTTGGAGTTTGTCTCACAAACATCAATAAATTGCTGTTAAGTGGATGAATGATTGAAAAGATAAATAGCTAATTTGAATAATTTAAAAGTACAAAACTAACATTTTGATGGAAAGATCACTAGTCTGAGAATTTAATTCTGAGTTCTGGTACTATTCTGACTCAAAATTGCTGAGTTACACACATCAAGTTAGTGAAGTTATTTGGACATCAGTTTTCTCATTTGTTAAATTAAGGAACTGGACATTGTACAACTACATTACTTGTTAGGAGCTATTTTACACATTCACCCAATATATTCTTCAGCAAAACCTCTGCTTCAAAGGTTGCTTCTTTGCTCCACAAACATGTAATTTAACACCTAATTGTCTCCACATTATAGGAAATGAGAAAGTTGTCATGGAAAGGTCATTGAGGAGAATTTATTCAGCACAGCATGGCAGTTTCTGGCTTTCAAGTGCTGCCTGGGTTATAATCACTTGTCTAGTAGCTGAGAGGCCCTTCTAAACTTGAGTGGATTTTCCTGACCTATTTAAAACTCACTTAAATTTCTGGCATCTTTTTTGGAACATGGGGACTTAATTTGACATATGTAAATAAGATCCCCTTCACCTGGGTAGCTGCTCTTGCATATCTGTTGGTTTAATAGGAACGGCTTTGAGCATTTTTTTGTTTAGGTAGAATTTTGAGTATAATGGGTAATCTCTTCTATCAAGGACCTGATATTTTAAAGTTCTGTAGCTCCTGTCTACACTAAATCATTACTATCAAGGACAGATATTTATCAGTCTCAGCTCGAGCTCCACTTTGGGATGTATAGGAGCTTTTTTTTTAGAAAATTAAAACTATGCTTAAAGAAGAAATGTTCCAATCCAAACATTGTAAAATTTTAAAGTATTTTGGCATGTGTTAGTGTTCTAATTCGTGGTTACCAATTTGTAGAATTTGAAAGTCAGTGACACAGTGCAGTTATTGTAAGGAGTCCAGAAAGCCATATAATCCACAGACAAAATCATTATCTACATTCATCTTTTAGATACGTATAGATGCTGTTAAAAAAAAAAAAGCAAATTATCTTGTAATTATTAAATCCATAATAGATCTTGTCATCTAGTATTTTCTCAAATAGTACATGCTAAGAGTAAAACCCTCATTTGGGGTACACAAAATGTTTCTTATTCCTAGGTAGTCCTTATTTTATTTTAAAGTATTGAGTTCATGAGAAAAGTAAATAAATTATGAGGGTACCTTTCTATGTTCATAATTATATACATTGCATTATCTATTAGAATAAAACATAATTATAGATTATGATATTATGGCAGTAACATGTTATCAAAATAAGAACAATATAATATACAGGCATACCTCTGAGATTTTGTGGATTTGGTTACAGAACACTGCAATAAAGCAAATATTGCAATAAAGCAATTTACACAAATTTCTTTGGTTTCCTGATGCATATAAAGCTATGTATACACTACACTATAGTCTATTAAGGGTGCAATAACATCTTGCCCAAAAAAGCAATGTACATACCTTCATTAAAAATACTTTATTGCTTAAAAATGCTAACCATTATCTGATCCTTTAGTAAGTCATAATCTTTTTGCTGGTGGAGGGTTTGAAATATTGTAAGAATTACTAAATGTGACACAGAGACAGGAAGTGAGCAAATGCTGTTGCATTTGCACCAATATACTTGCTTAATGCAGGGTTGCCACAAACTTTCAATCTACAAGAAACAAATCTGCAAAGTGCAAAATAGCAAAGTACTGTAAAACAAAGTATACCTGTATTGCTACTTTTCACAATTTGTATTTTCAAAAATATTTCTAAAATAAGAATAGATTATAAAATCAGTGTGTATGGTAGTTTATTATCTAATATCTAATATAAAAGCAGTTATTAATGTGCTCATATTTTAAAGCAGTCATTAATTTACTCACATATTTTAAATTTGCTAGTGTCCAGAATGTCAAGATACAGTGATGATTCTCAGGGACAGAAACCATAACAGTGTCTGTGGTATAGAATCAATCTAATCTTCATTATACCATATAATAAAGGTAGTCAACACCTTACAATGAATGAAGGGCTGTCACATTGACTTTACCAAGATGAGGGAATGAGATCTGGGTGCCTGTAAAAGAAAGCCAGACTTTTGTTTTGGTTTTTGTTTCTGTGTCACTATAGCATGTTAGTTTATGGCCCCTTGTCAACTTTCCTTGTTTTGATACATATGAACACCAAGTGCCTTAAATCTCTAAAATGTCATTTTAAAATACACAAGTACAGTACACAAGCTGTCATTTGACAAATGCATTGTGAACACAGAGCCAGGAACATGACATCTTTCACCATCCCATTTTCCTCATTGCTGATTCTAGGTCCCCTCAGGCAATGAAAGACTCTAGAGATTCCTTAATGGAATACAACTTTAGGTCACAACTTTATTAGCTTAAACAAAGAACATGGAAATTGTTCCCAGATGGATGCAGCAAGCCACTAGGCAGCAATGATACTTAATTCCCCCAAGTGACTCTTTGATGTCTCTTTTAAGATCAAATTGCCTTTTACACAGGGAATTGGACTATCAGTCCTGTCTTACAGGTCTACCCTTGGAGGGGCAGCAGCTGTAGTTTGGCACTTTCTCCAGAGAATTTCAAGACTTAAGAGAAGTGAGTTCTGTTTCTCTTTAGGTACTTGTAAGATTGTGAAAACATAATAATATAATGTTCTCTCATATGTTTAGAAATTTCTCCTTTTCTGACTATTTGTTTTTCAATTATTCAATCTTCAATGCACAAAACAATCACTTAACATGGTTGTATATTGGCAAATGTGTTCCTTCTTACATTTTCTTCATGACTTCTCTAGAGTTTGATCTTTAAGTTGATGAATTTGTGCTAGATCTAAATGTGCTCAGATTTGTCTCATTTATCAATCAAGCCCTCCTTAGATTCCCAGTGCTACTATTTTACCAATCTTTTACTAAACTTTTAAAAATATTGTCTTCCCATGCTGTGTCCCCATGTGTTTTTTACTTGTTGTTTGTTTTGTTTTGTTTCATTTTTAAAATATCTCCCCCAGTCTTCTACTTGGATGAGGGCATCATGGATGCATGAATCAGTTTGAGTAGCTACCAGTACATGCCTGACATGGGAGCAGAAGCAGTTAGTGTTTAGAGGGGAAGTTTAGACCAGGAGGGGTGAGATTATAAACTATTTTTAATGACAAACTAATGATCTTGAAGTTTATTTTAAATATTTGGACAATTAAAAAATTATAACAGAGCAGTGAATAATTAAGATTTACAGTTAAGAAAGGGCACTGTCAACATTGTTAATACTGTTTGGAAGAAAAAGGAGAGATGAAATCAATTAATCCAAGAGAGATGTGGAGAAGTGGCCATGGCAGGTAGAGGGCGAAAGGAGGAAATTGAATGGAGAGATACTCAGTGGGTTGAATATATGAGATCAGATTCAAAGAGGTAAGTAAAAGAGTAGTAGCTTGGATTACCTCTTTATTCTTGCATAAACTCTTGGGCAAATTTTGTGGATTTTCATTGAAAACCTATTTTAGAGAGTGGGATAGATATTTGGGTGAAGGAAGGTGATAAATTCTAATTAGTAGGATTTATGTTTAATCATCCTGTAGAACATAGAAGCCTAAATATATAGCAAGCAACTAGATATATTTGTGCATTTAATGATAAATAAATTCATTGCTGCTTCAACCAACCATTGTATTTCAGGTTATCCTAAAGTTACAGTAATATCTCTGTTCATAAGATTGTTTAAGATATTTCAGCTTGATCCAAAGTAAGAGTGATTGTGTGTCTGTAGTTCATATCAGAATACCTGTGTTTTGGAAGAGCAGAGTAATAGAAATAGTAGTAGAAGTCCTCTGATCAGAGAGCTGTGGTGGGGGGGGGTCTCAAAGTTTAGGAGTTTCTGATCACCTGATGCTGATTATCCCAGCAGCCCTATGTCCCAGAACCATTGAAATGCAGGGTAAAGCCAAAGGAAAAACATTAGTCTGTAACATGTGACTTATTACTCATGTTTATTAAATCCTTTTGTCCAAATAGACACACACACAAACACATCTCACACATTAATGGGATATTTGTTGCAAAGTATTTTTGTTCTTTCGTTATTAAACAGCCTTTGAATGAATGAGAGGAAGGAAACACACTGTATTTTCCCTCTGGTGCACTATTTCCTTGGTCTTCTGGATATTTCTCTTTCTGAATTCACCATTGGTGGCATACTTGAAGGGAAGAGGTCCCTTCTTGTAATCATGCCCCTTATGAGATAAAACATGTTTAAGGTAGACTTGGAAGCATTTCTTATGGCTTGTTGTTATTTTTATCAATTTCTAAGATTTATAATTGGAATGTTAAGCTGGATGTTAATAAAAAATTAGATGATGTACATCACTTGAAACATGTAAATCATAAGTAAACACAAATTCTTTATATTAAAATCATGCTAAAGAGTATGGCAATAACATAAACATTTGTTTTCCCATTAAGTAATTAAGTGTGTGCTTATTAAAGCATATCTAGAAAAAATTTAGTTGTCTTTCTTTTTAACGCAGATATTCACTCTTTTATCAAAAATTGTTCAATAAGCTTAACCCGATGGGGAAGGTATACACATAAATTTATTAATTATATATTAGTTAAAAATAAAACATTGGCAAAATCTAAATGCTGTCATAAAGAAATGGAGAGATTAATTATGGCATACTCACTAGAATATTATATACTCAATAAATGTACTTGTGATGTGATTATCATTTTTGTCATAATAATAACAAAAGCAATAATTGTTATTACTACTGTTACTGTTTTTTAAATGTATAATTTTATTTTTTCTTTTTACTTTTTGACTCCCTCCCTTCACCTATTTCTCCCACCCCTCAATTCCTGCCTCTAACGACCATTAATCTGTTCTCTGTAACTATGAGCGTTTTTTTCTTTTTCTTTTATTTTTTGGATTCCACATATAAAAAAGGTCATATGGTATTTGTCTTTATCTGTGACTTACATCACTTAGCATAATGCCCCCAGGGTCTGTCTACGTTGTCACAAAGGCAAGATTTCATTATATAAATATTATATATCACAATTTCTTTATCCATTTTTTCCTCAGTGGATGATTAGGTGGTTGCCATATATTCATTATTGTAAATAATGTTTCAGTAAACATGGCGTTGTATATATCTTTAGAGTTAGTGTTTTTGTTTTCTTTTTGGCCAGAAGTGGAATTACTGGATCATACGGTTGTTCTATTTTTTTTTATTTTTTGGAGGAACTTCCATACTGTTTTCTACAGTGGCTGCACCAAATTACATTCCCAAAAACAGGGCAGAAGGATTCCCTTTTCTCTGCATCCTTGCAAACACTTGTTATTTCTTGTCTTTTTGATAATAATCCTCCTAACAGATGTGAGGTGATATCTCATTGTGGTTTTTATTTACATTTCCTTGATAATTAATGATGTTGAACATCTTTTCATGTACCTATTGGCTATCTGTATGTCTTTGGAAAAATGTCTACTTAGGTCTTCTGCCCATTTTTTAACCAGATAATTTGTTGTTTTGCTATTGAGTTACTTGAATTTCTTATGTATTTTGGATAGTAGCCCCTTATCAGATATATGATTTGCAAATATTTTCTCCTGTTCAGTAGATTGCCTTTTAATTTTGTTGATGATTTCCTTTGCTGTGCAAAAGTTTTTAGTTTGATATAGTCCCACTTGTTTATTTTTGCTCTTGTTGCTTTTGCTTATGGTATCAGATTCAAAAAATTATTGCCACCAAGACCTGTCAAGGAGCTTACTGCCTATGTCTTCTTCTAGGAGTTTTATGGTTTAAGGTTTTACGTTCAACACTTTAATGCATTTTGAGTTAATTTTTGTGTGTGATTTAAGATATGGCCCTGTTTTATTCTTTTGAGTATAGCTGTCTAGTTTTCCTAACATCATTTATTGAAGAGATTGTCCTTTCACCATTTCATATTTTTGGCTCCTTTGTCATAAATTAATTGACCATATATCTGTGGGTTTATATCTGGGCTCTCTATTCTGTTCCATTTATCTATGTGTCTGTTTTTGTGCCAGTAACATACTGTTCCAATTACTATAGCTTTATAAAATAGTTTGAAATCAGGGCATGTGTTCCCTCTAGCTTTATTCTTCCCTCTCAATATTGCTTTGGCTATTCAGGGTCTTTTGTGGTTCCATACAAATTATAGGATTATTTGTTCTATTTCTGGAAAAATGCCATTGGTATTTTGATAGGGATTGCATTGAACCTATAGATTGCTTTGGTTGGTATGGACATTTTAACAATATTGATTCCTCCTATACATTAGCATGGAATGTCCTTCCATTTGTTTGTGTCTTCTTCAGTTTCCTTCATTAATGTCTTGTACTTTTCAGTACACAATTCTTTCACCTCCTTGGTTAAATTTATTCTAGGGTATTTTATTCTTTTTGATGCAGTTGTACATGGGACTATTTTCTTAATTTCTCTTTCTGATGACTTGTTGTTAGTGTATAGAAATGTAATAGATTTTTGTGTATTAATATTATATCCTGAGACTTTACTAAATTTATTAATTCTAACAGTTTTTTCATGGAGTCCTTAGGGTTTTCTATATATAGTATGCTGTCATCTGCAAATGGTAACAGTTTTATCTCTTCCTTTCCAATTTGGATGCCTTTTATTTCTTTTTTTTTTTTGTCTAATTACTCTGACCAGCACTTCCAATACCACGTTCAATAAGAATGGAAGAAGTGGGCATCCTTGTCTTGATTTTAGAGGAATAGCCTTCAGTTTTTTATCACTGAGTATGATATAAGCTGTGAGTTTCTCATATATGGCCTTTATTGTAGTGAGGTATATTTCTTCTGTAGCCACTTCATTGGTTTTTATCACAAATGGGTGTTGAATCTTATCAAATGCTTTTTCTACATCTATTGAAATTATCATATAATTTTTATCCTTCATTTTATTAATGTGTTGTATCACATTGACTGATTTAAGGATGTTGAACCATCTTTGTATCCCTGGAATAAATCCCACTCGATCATGGTGTATGATCTTTTAATGTATTATTGAATTTGGTCTGCAAAAATTTTAAGGATTTTTACATCTATGTTCATCAGTGAGATTGGCCTATAATTCTCTTTCCTTGTAGTATCCTTGTCTGATTTTGGTATCAGGGTAATGCTGGCCTCATAAAATTAGTTTGGAAGAGTCCCCCCCTCTTCTACTTTTAAGAAGAGCTTAAGATCACTATTAATTCTTTGGGAGTTTACCAGAATTCCCCTGTGAATTGTTCTGGTCCTGGACTTTGTTTTTGGGAGTCTTTTCATTAATGATTCAATTTCATTACTAGTAATTGAGCTGTTCAGATACTCTATGTATCATGATTCAGCCTAGGTAGGTTGTATGTTTCTAGGAGTTTATCCATAGGTCCCCTACTCTTCTTGTTTTGCTGTTTATTTCTCCCTTTAGGTCTATTGATATTTGCTTTATATATTTAGATGCTTCTATGTTGGATGAATAAATATTTACAAATGTTATATCCTTCTTGTTGGACTGACCCGTTTATCATCATGTAACACTCATCTTTGTCTCATTACAGTCTTTATTTTTAAGTCTATTTTGTTTGATGTAAGTATAGCTACTCCACCTTTCTTTTGATTTCCATTTATGTGGAATATCTTTTTTCATCTCTTTATTTTCAGTCTGCATATGTCCTTACATCTAAAGTGAGTCTTTTATAAGCAGCACATAAATGTGCTTTTTTTTCCTTTTTTTTAAATCCATTCAGCCATTCCATGTCTTTTGATTGGAGAGTTCAAGCCATTTACCTTTAAAGTAATTATTGGTAGCTATGTAATTTATTATCATTTTGTTAATTGTTTTCTGGCTGTCTTTGTAGTTTCTCTTTGTTCATTTCTTTTCTCTTGCTCTCTTTCTTTGTGGTCTGATGACTTTCTTTCGTCGTGTGCTTATATTTCTTTTCATCTTTCATGTATTTACTATAGATCTTTCCTTTTTGGTTACCATGGGGCTTACAGATGACAATTTATATCTATAACAGTCTATTTTAAGTTGATAACAACGTGATTTTGATCCCATTGTAAAATTCAACATTTTTCTATCCCCTCATGTTTTATGTTTTTGATGTTACATTATACATCTTTTTACTTTTGTATCCTTAACTAATTGCTGTAATGACAGTTATTTTTACTAGTTTTTCTGTTAAAACCCTCATTCTAGCTTCATAAGTGATTAATCCATTACCTTTAATGTATGTTTTCCTTTCCAGTGGAATTTACTCTTTCCTGTGTTATCTTATAAGTAATTAGTAACAAAAAATATTTTTCTTATGTTTTTAAAAACATTCTCCACAATTAAAAAAGTAAATTCAAAAACAATGCAAAAGTGTATTAAATTAGAATTGTACATTTTGGAAATTTATGGTCTTCAATACATCCTGCAGGTAAGAAAAATTCATATAAATTTCAAGTATTACATTAAAATATTAAAGAACACAACACATTTTGTTTTCTTACAGATATATTTACTTATAAAATATAAGATAGCTTTATTTTTTTAAAACTTTTTATTATTTTTTTGGCTGCATTGGGTGTTCATTGTTGCATGTGGGCTTTCTCTAGTTGTGGCTAGTGGGGGCTTCTCTTCGTTACTGGACGGACTTCCCATTGTGGTGTCTTCACTTGTTGTGGAGCACAGGCTATAGGCATATGGGCTTCAGTAGTTGCAGCACATGGGCTCAGTAGTTGTGGCTTGGGAGCTCTAGAATGCAGGCTTAGTAGTTATGGCTCATAAGTTCAGTTGCTTTGTGACATGTGGGATCTTCCCAGACCAAGGATCAAACCTATGTCCCCTGCATTGGCAGGCAGTTTTTTTTCTTTAAGCTCTTTATTGGAGTATAAGTGCTTTACACTGTTGTTGGAGAGGGTGCAGAGAAAAGGGAACCCTCCTGCACTGTTGGTGAGAATGTAAATTGGTAAAACCACTATGGAAAACAGTATGGAGTTTCCTTAAAAAACTAAAAATAGAACTATCATATGACCTGACAGGCAGACTCTTAACCACTGAGCCACCCAGTAAGTCTGAGATAGCTTTATTTTAAAAGTGAACAATTTATTGCCCCCCATTTGAAGATTTTGTTTTTAATGAACTCTTGATAGAGTTTGACAGGCATGCTTGGAATGTTCTCTCAGTGTGAAAACAGGATGTCCCCCACTTTGAGGCTGTCTTCTTTTCAAATATGTAGCAGCCTATAACTCAAAAAAATGCGATATACCTGGTTACACATATATCAATACCACAGTGCAACTGGATTCTAAATTAAAAATATTATCAAATGAGGACAAATTCATGTTCTGTTTGACTACATGAGTGACAGTACATAGTGCACAACTCGTTTATTTTACAATTTCAACTTTTTAAACATTTAAAGGGCTTATATTTGTATGGTCACTAAAATGTGAAGTGAGGCAGTTAAGCTGAATTTTAAAATATACCTTGATAAATTTTATTAATCATTATATGTGAGGAAAACATGGTGAGATAAAATATTCTTGGTAGAAATGCCAGAATAGTGGTTTGATGTGCTTATAACGGTAAAAGAGAGAAGTTTATAGATCAGAATGTGACTGTGATTGTTTTCATTCTTTTCTTGTTAGGCACAGGGAATCCACTGGTGAGTAATAATAACAATGAAAATGTCACACTTTCTGCTTTCTTGTACCATATATAGTTCATTGAAAGAGACAGACTTACTGAAGTAAAAAAAAATCAGTGTGTTTCTCAAACAGATTTTATACCAGTGCTCTAAGGGAAAGGACCAGCATATTATTGTATCTCAAAATGGTCAAAGGTATTGTAAAAAGGTTTCTTTGAGCAAGGGATTCTTAGCTAAGTCAGGTGAAGAGGAGGTGTAATGTTAGATACAGGGATAGTAATATTCAAAATCTACAGTTCTGTTAAGAAAAGTAAGGGTTCAGGACTGGGGGAGTTGACAAAGGTTTGTGTTTTCAAAATAAATTAATAGATAGGATATATGTTACATATATGCACATGTATGTATATGTGTGTGTATCCTTGCCTTGTTTATTTCTTTAATAACTGAGTGCTACTGATTTAATATATTTCAAAACCATACAGTTATTTGAACATATTTTAAAGTTTCTTCTTTGGAAACTTTATAATCCAGAAGATAAACATAGTTAAACATTATATAATTAAATGAGCATATTTAATGTGTTCTGTTGTGTTAGGTTAAAAAGACTTTCTAAAGATAGACTTTCTAAAGATAGGCTTTAAGATAGTCCTACTATTCCAACTTGTGAGCATGAAATTTCTTTCCTTGGGAGGGAATGCATTTTCTCCTTAAATTAAATGGAAATTAGTAAACCAGAATATTATTTTCTTTATATTTATGGAGTCTCTTAAAATTATCAAAATCGTTGCAATTCCATGGCTTTCTTCTTAGCTAATTCTTAAATGGCAAACAAACAAACAAAAAGGGATAATTGTGAGATTGCTTTTCATTAATTGACTTTATCCAAAGTGAGTTTTATTTTTTTTTAATTAATTAATTAATTAATTGGCTGCATTGGGTTTTCATTGCTGTATGCAGGCTTCCTGTAGTTGCAGCGAGTCAGGGGCTGCTCTTTGTCACAGTGGCTTCTAATTGCAGTCTTCTCTTGTTGGCGAGCATGGGCTCTAGGCACACGGCTTTAGTAGTTGTGGCACGTGGGCTCTATAGCGCAGGCTCAGTAGTTGTGGCGCAGGGGCTTTGTTGCTCCACAGCGTGTGGGATCTTCCCGCACCGGGGATCGAACCCGTGTCCCCTGCATTGGCAGGCGGATTCTTAACCACTGAGCCACCAGGGAAGTTGCTTATTTTTATTTTTAATAGGTCCTTGAAACTTTATTAATCGGCACTTGGTTTCCCAGTTGATTATTTATTTGAAACTTATGAACTGAGGAAATTCAGAAAAACCTGCAAAAAAAGCGTTATATCATCACAGCCTGCTGTGACTGTTTATTCTTGTATTCTTTCACACCAAATCCATGTTTTTACCTGGCAACAACATAAACAAATCTGTTGAAAAATGATAAATGTCACTACCTAGGAAACAATTAAGTCTCCACCATCAAACTTTGAGAAGACTATTTTAACTTTATATACTTTTTACTTAATATTAACAAGTATACATCAAATCTTGTTGTTAATTTAATTTTGTCCTACTGACAAGGATTCAATCAGTTCACCTAAGAAAATATACTAGTTAAGCTGTCTAAATATCTTTAAATTGTTAAAGATTAAGCCAATTTCTGCAGCAAATGTCCTAGTCAAATATTCAACCTGAAAATGGTCAATGTGTTTGACAAAGAGTGAGGGGTTAGTTTTATTATACTATGGAAAAGTAAATGATCCAGTTTATTATAAATGAGATATATAATGTTATAATGTCTCTTCATGGGGATAGATAATATTATATAATGTTCACTGTGAAAAGTCTAGTTATATTTTTATATAGAAAGCTCTACACCCCACACACATAATATTTCCTTTTTAAATGGAGGTACAATGCTAACATATTTTACTTTTTCATGACTTTTGACAAATACATACACCTGTGTAAATGTCACTCCAATTTTAATATAGAATATTAATCTCTCTCCAGAAAGTTTACTCACACTTTTGCAGTCAATCTTCCCACTGTCCCCTGACCATTTACTCCAGGTGATCAATAATTGGATTAGTTTACATGCTCTAGATATTCATGTACTTTAATCACATAGTAGTTACTAATCTGTGTTCACTAGCCTTTACTCAGTACCATATATGTGAAATTCATTCACATTGTTGAATGAATCAGTAGTTTGTTCTTTTTTATGGTTGAGTGGTAGTCCACTGTATGAAAATATCAAAATAAATGTATCTATTCACTGGTAATGATATATGATAGTATGTGTGTGTGTATACACACACACACACTTTGTGCAAATCATCTCATACATAACAATATATATATGTTCCAATTTCTCATTTTGTCTCAGTTAGTGACATTGTGAAAATTCTATTTCCCAAAAGAAAGTGAAATTCAAAATAATACTGATCAACAACTATATCTATGGCAATGATGCAATTTTATTTAGTCCATTTTTTCCTTCAAAATTTAATTAACTACATTTCTAATGCATCTAAATCTACATCTGCCTATTATTCCCAATATCTTATATGATTTTGGGGGTTCTTCCTTTCAAAGTACATAATCACATTAAAATAATTTGTATTCAGATAGTCTAGCATTATTATCATATCCTCCTACTATCTATTTCATTTAATAGTTGGCCAAGAATAATATAAAAATTAAATAAAAAATAATTAATGATGAAATTATTTATCAGTTTCTCTCAGCTCTACATTTATATGTATAGACCTTATTATATCTATATTCTGTTCTGGGACTATAGTAACATCTTGTTCTCATCACTTATAATTTGAATCTAAAAGTTTGTTATCAACAAATAGCATTTATTATTGTTATTATTAGAATATTTATTGTTGAACCAAGTGGTAGTCATGTAAAAAAAGAAAATACAACCTTAAGTCATTAAAACTGTGTTTCTTAAAGGGGAATCAATGCAGATATTAGATTCAAATGAATTTGCTTTTCTTAAATTTTATCAATTGTGCAACCTATGCACTTAAATATCACAATATACTTCTATACATACTGCCTATAAAATAAAATTTAGTGACAGTAATTTTTTCATAAAGAAATATTTGAATGCAAAAATAATGAGAATAAAGCTTAAGTTCATTAGTTTTATATAAATTGTAAAAAATTACATATATTATATATACTATGATACTATAAATAATAAATAGGGAATCTATGTAAATTCTACATATGTAGCATAATATTTTACTTCACTTTAGATTATATGTGTATCCATGACTTGTAATATAATCAAGTAGCTATGATAAAATTAAAATCCTTTATGTAATATTTTCAATAATATGAATAATATTTTAAAATAAAGCTTTTTTAAAGGATTTAAGTATCATAAAACTCTCATATTAATAGACAAAGAGACTTTAAATCATCTTTTGAATTTCTACTGACCTTGTTACTGTGTTTTTAAGACAAAAGTATAAGAACTGTCATGTTGGGTTTTTTGAGGAACATATTCTGTCCATCAGAGGGTATTTCCTGAGACAGTTGGGATAGTGCCTTACAAAATATCTACTCTCCCTTCAAAGATAATACATATGTTTGGTTTGATTCAAAGAGAATTTCAGTTAGCTACCATTCAAAGTACAAGTAAAAGAAAACCTAGAATTATATCGTACGTAGACAAATAAGTTTTAGGGGACATACATTATTTTACTGAAATTGTTATTTTTATTAGGCAATTTATAGACTGTCTTTTAATCTCTTTCAGCCAACTGATTTGAGTTTTTTTTTCATTTTTAAACTTACAAAGTAAGAAAATAACCTTTTTTAATCTACTTAATAAAAATTTTATATTTTGTAAATATTAATTATGCAAAGTGTAATTATGCTTTCTGTGGAGTAAATATATATCTATTTTCAGATTCCACTTACTGATAAAATGTGACAGTTAATAATTTTGTATCTATTTAATAGATAAGTTTTGCAACCTACCTATTTTTTAATTGTGAAAATCCTATCTTGAAACAAGTTTTAAAATATTATAAACCAATTGTGTACCTGGAGAAATATGTCATTTGTTTGCTTAACTCACAAGTCCAAGGTTTAATAACAGAGAGACTTTTTTTCAGGGTTGAAGCCTGAGGATTCTTTTGACATGGTGTTAGTTCCAAGTTTTAACTGTTAACTATGATTAAAGATAGAAGTTATTACATTGATATTTATTTGAATATTTTATCCTTTGAGACAGATCTCTTTCTTTGTGAGGTGATAAAGGTGAAGAATTTACATATATTAGTGATGTTGTGGAATGCTAAGATAGGACTCCTGTTTTAGTTAGTAGTCAAATAACTGCGAACCATTTGACAATTCATTAGTTGTGAACTGGCTTTAAAATGAAAACTGTTAGTACACAGTTGAGAGCACCCTGCAGTATCTAGTCACCAAAACTTTAATATCAATATTTCATGGACAGTCACTTTACATCCTCTCTTAAAGAACTGAATTGGTTCTCTGAGTCAATGAAAATATTTCCATCAGAATGAAGCATTTTACTAGATGGAATGAAATCCAGCTTGGGTGGAAAAATGGCTTTAATTTTTACCAGATACTCCTGAAAAATTTACATAATACAATAAAATATAAATTATCTTTAACTGCAGCCTCAATTTTTAAGATTAAGTTAGGGGGTAGAGAAGCAAATATGCCCTTATTCTGCTAGAATAAAACTCTGCTACAAAGTAGGTTTTACAATCTTCAGAATATAATAACAGGTAAAAAAGTGGTATATTTCATACATTTTTGAAATCTACTTTCAGAATGAAAAAGGACTATAGAGCATATTTGGTCTTACAAGTTGAGAGGTGAAAAGCCAGGTTTTCCTTTAAACCTTTAAACCAGCACCACCTATATATATACCTGCCTATTTGTGCATGTGTTATTATTGACAAGTAAACTTGTATTCAGCTTAATGGTTAGTGTTAATGCTAATCATCCCTCTTGTTCAGATTTTGGGAAAAATATTAATTTAAAATATTTTACTTTTTAAAATTTAGAATAAACAGCATCTGATTATTTGATTTAATTGTTCTATCTCTGAATGCAACTGATTATTGGTTATGCTGTCAGAGGTTTCAACAAAGGAAGATATTGATGTTTTATATTATTTTCTAACCCTTTTGAAAAAATAAAAATATTTAAAACATTAGATTTTTGAGTGATTTAAATTTTCACTCAAACTGCATTACAGTCACATTAGTGTTGCTTGAGAATGTCTTAAAAATTCAGAATCCAGACCCCAGCCAAGACTCACTGAATCAGAGTCTGAACTTTGACAGGTGATTCGAATGCATACTATTCAGTTTGAAACACATATATTCCATAGTCTCTAGTTGGTTTAATATCTCTGGTATCTGAAGAAAAAGAATAGCTTCCTATGTGAAGCTGGCATCACTAAAACACCAAACAAAACCACTACCACACCAGCAACAAGACACGGAGGTGCATGGGAAGAATCCATTTTTGGAAACATTTTACTTCTCACTGATAATAGTCCATCAGTTTCAGATTCCTGAATAATTCCATGAACAAAAGTGGAATACTGAATGTCTCACTGTAGAAGTCAATAATTCTTTCTAAACTCTGAACACTGACAACTACACTTGACTGGAGAGAAACCTCAGTTTTTCAGTCTTACCATATGGAGAAAAATAACCAGTTTCAGGGATACAAAGTTAATCAAGGATTCATTATACTCTTAGGGCTTTTAATGCAGCCTCTCTCATTTCAATGACCTATAAATTCATCAAAGTATACTGGGCTATGCCAATTAATTATGTGATTTGTCCTTCTCTGTTATCCACACTATAATCATGCATCCGTTCCTGTAGTCTGTAAGAAATTATTGAGAGCCTATCACAAATTGGTACTTTGACCAGTAGGGGGTCCTGGATATCAAAAGAGCTCCTGTTTTGGCAATTATTGACACAGCAGGAATTTTCTGTGTGCTTAAAAAAAAAGCAGCCATATATAGCTCTTTTAGGATTCAACCCTATTTTAAGTCTGTACAGTACAAAAGATCAGTAGGAAAAGTATAATTAGAACTTAGTTTAGAGAAATGTCAAGTTCTTTCCAGAAGTTATTATACCATGTTACTTAAATGCTTATTTTTACTGCATATTTCTGTCAGTAAAACAAATACTTTTTCTTCTTATTGTGACCATAAATTATAATAAAATCAGTTAATGCAGATAAAAATGTAGGCTGTTAATCTTTAAAAGGGCTTTGGCCTAAATATTGGATCTAGTTATTTTCTTTTTTTATTTTGAGACTAGATGTCAATAAATGAGTTAATCATACACCTAGTTCATAGTGCATTGTTATCTTTCATTTATGTAAGACCTCACTCTGTTTTTTTCTATTTTTTTAATCTATGATCCTCATTCCAAAAGGCATCTATTCTAACTCATTTTATGAATGTTCTTAAATATACATGTGTTGTATCAGTACAATACAGGTACATTACATACCTTATTTTATTGCACTTTGCAGACTTTTTTTTTTTACAGATTGAAGGTCTGTGGCAACCCTGCATTGATCAGGTCTAACAGCACCATTTTTCCAACAGCATTTGCTCACTTCACGTCTCTGTGTCACAGTTTGGTAATTCTTATAGCATTTCAGACTTCTTCATTGTCATATTTGTTATGCTTGTCTATGATCGGTGATCTTTGATGTTACTATTGTAATCATTTTGGGGCTCCATGAATTATACCCATATAAGATGGCAAAATTAATTGATAAACATAGGTGTTCTGACTGTTCCATTGACCATCTTCCTTGTCTCTTTCCCTCTTCTTGGACCTCCCTATTCCCTTGGACCTTGGACCCTTTGACCTCTGAGATACAACAATATTGAAATTAGGCCAATGAATAACCCTGCAATGGCTTCTAAGTGTTCAAATAAAAAGAAGAGTTACATGTTTCTCGATTTAAATCAAAAGCTAGAAGTGATTAAGCTTAGTGAGGAAGGCATATCAGAAGCTGAGATAGGCTGAAAGCTAGGCCTTCTGCACCAGTTAACCAAGTTGTAAATGCAGAGGAAACGTTTTTGAAGGAAGTTAAAAGTGCTACTCCAGTGAACACATGAATTATCACAAAGAGAAGCAGGCTTATTGCTGATATTGAGAAAGTTTTAGTGGTCTGGCTGGAAGGTCAAACCAGCCACAGCATTCTCTTAAGCCAAAGCTTAATCCAGAGCAAGGACCTAACTCTCCTCAATTCTATGAAGGCTGAGAGAGGTGAGGAAGCTGCAGAAGAAAAGTTTCTAGTTTATCATCTGTTCATTTTAAATCATTCTTTTTAAAGTAGAAATCCCTTATTTTGGTATATTCCTGAATCTTCCACAAGAGTGTCATAAAAGTGATGAAATGTCCTCATTGCATCATATCAGGAGGTATATGAGACCGGTTTGTCTCATTACTGCTTATCCTAACTCTGATTACATAAAGAAAGTGATGTCTGCCAGGCTTCTATACTAGAATCTCTGTATAGTTACTTATATAAGTGATAAGTGTTTTCTGGGGAAATATTTGAAACCACATAAACTCCTGGTTTTCATTAATCTTTCATCCCCTTATTTTAGTATCGATTAATGATTCTTGCCTAAACCAATTGTTACTGTCATGTTTGTGAAATGGTGATTTTCCTGATTCTAAAATCATTTCTTCATTTAGTAGTTTGCATCATACTATTAAAAAAGGCTTTTTTCTTCTCCATCATTTTTTTACTCATATACCTATTTATATTAATATATATTCATGGATTCCTATTTTATCCAATGCTTTCTATTAAGTTTCATTACTTGTTTAATGCTAAATGCATCCAATATTTGACCAGTGAGTGACTGTTCAGTCTGACTTCTATTTACTCTGACATGTCCCCTAATTCTTCATGCAGTTCCTCTCTGGTTGGCACAACATGATATCCAGACTTACCTTTCCATTTCTGCCCTTAACCCTAGAATCATCCATTTACCCAAGATGCCCTGGTGATTGACAAAGGCACAAATATCTGGGAGCTAGGTATGTTGTTTCCTACTGGATGCCATTGCTTCTAAGCTCTCTCAGTAAACAGGGCTAGAAAATTCACATACACTCTCTCTCTAATCTTTCTTTTGAGTTCATACAGATATATTCAGTTCTAGTCCAATATCCAGCAAAGAGGGTTTAGTCTAGTCTTACTTATTTTCTTAATTGTTTTCCATGTGTTTCATTCAAAACAATCAATTGTTTTCTTTTCATTTTAAAATATGAGGGTGAGTCAAAAATTTTCCATACTCTGGCTGTAGAATTTAATTAACTTTTAGAAAAGACAAATACATCATTTTTCAACATAATCTCTTTCTTTTCAATACACTTTGTCCATCTGTCAACAAGCTTTCATATTCCCTCATTTAAAAATGTTTTAGGCTGAGCTGCGAGCCATGAATGCACCACTGTCTTCACTTCTTCATCAGAAGTGAATCTTTGTCCTCGTAGGGCTGCTTTCAGGGGACCTAAGAGGTGAAAGTCTGATGGAGCAAGATCAGGATTATAGGGATGATACTTTAACACCTTAAAACAAAGCTTTTGCGGAGTGTCAACAGTGTGGGCAGAAGTGTGCGGACATGCATTGTCATGCAAGATCACGACACCTTTGGATAGCAGTCCTCTGCGTTTAATCCGAAGTTTAGGCTTCAGTAAGTATCCCAATGTAATGAGCCCTGTTGATTGTTGAACCTTTGAGCCATGGCTGATTTGCAAATGATTTGCCACATAATCCACTGTCACTTGTCTATTCGACAGAATCATTTCACGTGTACGCTCAATGTTGTCATCACCCATGGATGTGGATGGGCATCCAGCTCCTTCTTGCTGGCTAACACTTGTGTGACCTTCCTTGAACTCCTCTATCCATTTATATACATTTCTTCATGATGAAACACTTTCTCCATACTGCACACTACAAAGTCTTCGATAAATAAAAGCACCAGGTACACCCTCAGACCACAAAAAACGAATCACTGCACACTGCTCTTCTTTTGTGCAGATCACAAGTGGGGCATCCATTTTTTCTTGCACCACAGTTACAAATGAACTGATGTAACATGTTCACACCTGCACAGCTGTGACTGCGGAGACAGTAGTCTTGAACGGAAAGCACTAATAAGACAATACAGCCAACAGAAGCTTTAGTATAAGTGGAGTGCAGATAATTTTTGACTCACCCTTGTAACCTTGTAAGAATTTATTTGAGGCCTGATATAAAGGTAGCTATCTCCAAAGAATATTTGTGCTTGCTTTTCTGAGGAGCTCAGGGGCACCGTGAATCTAGAATCTCTGAAGGAAGATTTGTCATTAAAATTTCTAAGGAAAAAATTTAAATTCCAGTCCTGTTAAGGAATTTTTTTCTTGCTGGTGTCAGGACAGAGATTACCTCTGGTTTCCTCTGACCCTAAAGATAAAACATTTTTTTAATCCAGTCTTTATGGGTGGAGGGTAACCTGTGAGGCTTTCAATTGTGCAGGCCCAGAGCTGTGATTTCTACCTGCATATCTTGCTAAGGAGTCAAAGACTAAATCCACATTTGTGAAGTATGCAAAAAGCACTGACTGCAAGGTTTTGATATTTTATCCAACTTTTTAATTCATTTCCAGTGGAAGCATTAGCCCTAATAACTTGATAATCTTATTCATAGAAATAAAGGTTTTGATCTTAATTTTCCTACGTAAATTTTTCTTGTAAGAAATTATTTACATGAACTTATAAATTACCTCTAAATGAAACTAGATTCCTACACAATCCAAGACAATATTTGGTCATACTTTAATTTTCCTCTTATACAATAAATTTTCTGTCAGTAGAACCAAAATGATACTTTAAAGTTATATTGCCATTTTAATAGTTTCATTGAGTTATACATTTTATACCATACAATCCATACATTTATAGTTTATATTGAGTGATTTTTAGTATATGCTCACAGTATTGTACAGCCATCACCATAATCTAATTTTAGAACTTTTGATTCACCTCCAAAAAAGAAATTGTATTAGCAAGTATTCCCTCCCACTGGTCACCCACCCCGCCCTAGGCAATCACAACCCACTTTCTTTCTCTATAGATTTATCTATTCTAGACTTTTCATATAAATGGAATTGTACAATATGTTGTTTTTTGTGACTGACTTATTTTGCTTAGCAAACATTTTCTTCCATTCTGTAGGTTCTCTTCTCACATTTTTACTTATGGTATCATTTTTGTAATAAAAATGAATTTTTAAAAATTCTGTTGATGTTCAGCTTACCTATTTTTTTCTTGTTACTTGAGTTTTTACTGTTCTATCTAAGAAGGCTTTAATCAAGATCATAGAGATTTATTCCTCTGTTTTCTTCTAAGACTTTATAGTTTTAGCTCTTACATTATTGTCTAGGATCAATTTTTAGTTAATTATTATACATGATATAAGATAGTAGTACTACTTCACTGATTTGCATGTGAATATCTGGTAGTTCCATTTCTTGAAAAAACTTTTTTTCTCCACTGAATTGTTTTTGCATCCTCGTAGAAAATCAAGATGAGGGAGTGTCCCCCTATTCTTAGTTTGGGTACACTATGTATGATGAAGAAGTATGGAATTTTGTCAAATACTTGTTCTGCATTTATTAAGATGATCTTGTGCATTTTGTCATTTATTATATTAAAACAATATATTACACTGATTGTTTTTATGATGATAAACCAATATTAAATTCCTGACATATATCCTAATACTTGGTCATAATGTCCAATAGATTTTATATGTTACTTGATTCTGTTTACTTACAGTTTTTTGGGGAATTTTACATCTATATTCCTAGAAATATTGGTCTGTACTTTTCTTTTATATCTTTGTCTGGTATGGGATCTGAGTGATACTGTTCTTATGAAATAAGTTGGGACGTTTTCACTTCTCTAATGTTTTCTGGAAGAGTTTGTGAAGTGGTGTTAATTCTTTCAATGTTTGGTAGGCTTCACCAGTGGGATGATCTGAGTCTGGGCTTTTCTTTGTTCATTGTTTGAAAATCCTAATTAATCACATTATATGTTTCATATGCATCCAGATTTTCTATGTCTTCTTGAGCGAGTTGCAGCAGTTTGTGTCTTCACAAGATCTGTCCATTTCAGCAAAGTTACCTAATATGTTGGCATATTGTATGACTTTGTAAACTTTAATATCTCTGTAAACTTGGTAGTGATGTCTTCTCTTTCATTCCCGATTTAGTAATTTGACCCTCCTCTCCATTTTCTTGGTAAACATAGCTAAGAGTTTGCCAATTTCATTGATCTTTTTCAAAGAACCAACTTTTTTTGGATTTTTGTCTGTGATTTATCTATTTTCTATTCACTTAATTCTGCATTAATCTTTGCTGTTTCCTCAGATCTGTCTGGTTTAACATTTTTCTCCCTTACAGCCTCTTGTTTTTCTTTAGAAAACATAACACAATTTGTAATTATTTTATATCCTTGTAATTTTGAGCTTATTTTCTTCTTTACTGTTCATCCAACCCCACCAGATTGTAAGCTCCATGAAGACAATGACCATGTATAACTTTTTCTCCATTTTTCATCATTTCAGTGAGAGGAAAATTCAAAATACTAAGAAACAGACTGGACTAAAAGATTTCATTGCTCTTTTCTTCACAACAAATATACTACTAAGCAATGTTTTTTAATTCCTCTGCTTCCAGACCTCTAATAGTTTGGGGCCTCAAGATCTCACTGCTGCTTGGTAAGCAAAAGCCGGCAAAGAGAAAAGGTTACCTAAATCTTGCAATTCAGTCCCTATAGTCAAAATGGGGAGAAGTTCTGACCTTTCCTTTACGCAGGTCAGAAATTGTGAGTCTTTGGTAACACAATCATAGCTCTCAACTCACTGGGGACATTTTGGGGTAAGTGTCCTATTTTTCTAAGGTGGAAACCTACCAAATAAGCTAGCAGAATTTCTAAACAAACAAACAGGAAAAAGAAAAACAAGTACTTTTATCAAGAAATGTTTAGGCATTCCATACCTTTTTTCAGTTTTATAACTATTTTCTCTTCTTTAAAACTTCTTTATAACTATTATGTTATATAATCTATTGCCTTGACAAAAGCATTGTGTTCTTACTTACTTTTCTTTATGTTGACAGGAGGCAAAGTTTATTGGTTCCCTCTACCTCACTTTAAGAGGAAAATTTTTTACTTGTGGTTGTTGGAAAATGTTTACGGATGCTGCTGAGGAGGAGAATACCTCATACTATAGGCATTTCGTGAATGAAGAACTGAGAGCCTTTTGGAACTGTGTAACTAGAGAGACATAACGACCTTTGAAAATCTTTTTACATCTCTTGATTTATGTCTTCGTCTTTAAAATAAAGAGATTGGGTCATATAATAATAATATCACTTAATGATTTGCTTGCCAAAAAATTGCTTTCAGTGTTTTTCCCTTCTAATTTAAAAACATAAAACTATAAAATCATGCTCTACTGAGGAAGACATGATGAAATTTTTTTAAAATGAGGCATTCATATAAAAGGAAAATAAAACTTAAGCATATGAGCTATCCATTCATTCTGCTAGCAAAAAAAAAAAAAGTTGAATACAACTAAACCCAAAGATGAGGAAGGAGTTTGCTCCTCTCTGTTACATCCTCTCCCTTTGAACTATAATTATTATGGCACATTTTCTGTCCATTGACAATAGAATGAATTAAGCCTGAAACCATTGTCAAAAAAAATGATTTTCACGTATATATTGTACTGTCTTAAGGATACATTTTCTTTTTAAAAATTACCTTGAAGAAAGAAGTATTGAGGAAGTTATTATATATTACCTGCCCAGAGGCTCTAATCAATTTCTTTTTCCAGTTTAAAACTTTTGATGGCTTCCCATTGTCTATAGAACAAAAATCTTCTATATT
Source organism: Hippopotamus amphibius kiboko (assembly GCF_030028045.1). Lineage (NCBI taxonomy): Eukaryota > Metazoa > Chordata > Mammalia > Artiodactyla > Hippopotamidae > Hippopotamus > Hippopotamus amphibius. The sequence goes on along the minus strand of NC_080193.1, from coordinate 117,843,272 downwards.
ATCATGACATACAAGCCTTCCAAGCCTCAGACCAGGGTCTTTTCCCAATTTTGTTTTCTGACTATTTCTTCACAGACTCTGCAACTCCAAACAAGTTGCAAGTTCCCAGACTCCAGGAATTTTCAGCTTCATGTCTAATTCCCACTGTTCCTTCTGACAAATGTTCTTTCCTGAGTTGGAGTCTGTTAATTCTTTAAAGTTCTGCTTAATGCCATCTCCTTGTCATCCTTCCCTGACTTTTTTTTTTTTTTTTTTTTTTTTGCCTTGTTGAGTTAAATGAATGATTTCTCTCTTGTTTGTGGTCTGATAGTAATTATGGCATGACATTATAGCCATCTCCCTGGAGCTTCTCCTACCCTTACCAGTTTGCTGAGGAAGGAACAATTTGGTTTTTATGTTTGTATTCCACACCTTCTTTTGTTCTCAACGCATAGCACATACTCGGATTTTTTTTTTTTTTTCGGTGCTAAATTGCAGTGCATAGCTTCAGGCTTATAAATTAAGGGTCAAGGCTTCAAAGCTGAGATAACCAGATGTGGTTTTAAATCTTAATGCTGCTACCCAGCACCTCTGAAATTTGGAAGAGCTACTTAATCTCTTTGGGCCTCCTTCCCCTAATCTATAAATTAGGATTAAGAATATCTATCCTGGAGGATTTTCATAAGGAATAATTCAGAAATGCCTAGCATGGTTCTTAGCACATTGTAGTTGTTTTGTAAAATGAAATTGTTTAATAACCGTGAAATATCTCCTGGGGAAAGAGAACAAGAACACACAATGAGTGACAGTGTGGCAGAGCCTGTTCTTCATGGGATGCCTGTTACTGAAAACAAGGAGCATCCCAAGCAGGGTCATCCACGCAGGCCTGAAATCCATCCATGGTCACAAAGCTGGGGGAATTGCTTGGGCACACGTCCAGTTACAGACAGTGGGAATAACTCATGGCCGGCAGGATGTAGAGTCAGTGCTTCAGAGCGAGAACTAATAAGAAGAGTTGATTTATAGTGGGGCTTTATGGCTAAAATCAGTGACTATATAAATTAATTCTACAGAACTTTTAGACAGAGTCCTCAAAGTAAGATTTGATAAACTCATTCTTTATAAATTAAGTATAAATATATGATAGAATTGTGTTACTAAAATCAATGTGACTTTTGATCTTAGAATCAAACAGTTTTTTTTAACCTACAGGTTTTGTGACACAGGCTCTCACCATCTCTTTCTTGAGCAATTGTAAAAGTGTTTTAACAAATTTCTCTATTCCCAGTCTCTCTTCTTAATTATCATAAGTAATCCAAACAACTGCCAACTCCTTAGTGTGCCACACACATTGTGATCATGCTTTTACCTCCTTCTCCATGCTTTTCTTTTACACAGTCTACCTAGTACTTTAAACCCTAATAATATCTCCCTGCTTTTATTCCCTGACCTCATCAAGTTTGTTCAAGCCTCCGTGACTATGTACATTCTATCTCTTTTTGCTGGGCACCTGTTCAGACATTTCTTTTCTTAGATAATTGCTACTGCTTCTTTACAGCTCAGTTCAGTTTTCACCTTCTCCAGAAGCCTCCCTTGACCCTGAAGTACTACAAAGGTTCCTGTGAAATCTTTACAATAGCACTTAATGTTACTCGGTTGACACCATCTCTTTATGTGGTCCTCTAACTCACTAGCTATTATATTCCTCTATTCCAGGAACCCTGTTTATCCTTCTTTGTAAGCAAAGAATCTAGCATGCTGCTTGGTAAACAGTAGGTCAGTCAAAGAACTGGGTGATCACCTCTGTGTCCTGAATAATATAGCTTCTGAGGTAAAACATCACCTAATTTAGTCTTCAAATTATAGCATATTTTCCAGCCTTAGTTTGACTTATTTCAGTGTTTGTAATGGTTACATCAGATATGATAGGTTATTTTCTTTTAGAAATAGTATTCACTTCACATTTCACATCGACTACCATTCTCATTTTTTTTTTTGAGATTTATGTGATTTTTCCATTTGATAATCTTGATATTTAAAAAGAGAACGTTAAAATCATCTGTGGCACATACTAATATAATAAAAGATATAATCCTAGTAGTGATTTGTTCCTAAAGACAGAGAGAGACAGAGACAGAGAAAGCTAGGTTGATAGCAATTTTCTACAGAAAAATTTAGTATTCTAAAATGTGGTAAATTAGAAAAAACAAAAATGGTCTGAAGAAAATATTGTTATGTAGAGTTTACTTGTAAATACTTAATTGTATTTCCATGTAGAGTTTACTTGTAAATACTTAATTGCATTTGAATGTCATCTCTGCATTTAAAAAAAAAAAGGAGGCTGTAGATGAACGCTCAGAGCATATTTTACAAGATATAAAAACATTTCTACATTTATGGGGTGCCTGGAACACCTGACTCTGCTCTAATCCACAGCAATGGAGGCCTCCACAGTGGCTTTGGTCATGACAGGAATTATTACCCTTAGATCACCAGGGCCTTTGGGAGTCTGCCCAGGGAAGAACAGCAGGAAAAAGCTGGTCCCGCAGCTCAGTGGGCAGAGGAGCCCTAGCAGCAGACGTTTCTGGAGGCAGGATTTGGTTGTGGAGAAAAAGAGCATGTGTGAGCACACAGGAGATCCTCAATGGAGGGTATTTGCAGGGAGTCAGGGCTACTGAAATAGCAGGTAGGTGTTTAAAACAAAAATACTTTTTTATTACTGTCCTTATGATCCCATTTTTCGCTCTAGAGTACAGTCATTTGGGCAATCATGAACTGTGCTGCTTTTTGTTATTATAACATTGTCATTGGCTTCCATCCTTATAGCACAACACTGGAGCCAGACTGCCTGTGTTCAAACCCAGACTTTGCCACCTACACACTGAATGACCTTGGGCAGTTTCTTAAATTCTTTGTGTCCCACTGCCTTCATCTATGAGTTGGCAATAATACTAGGACAAAGCACATTAAGTTGTGAGAGTTACATGATGTGATACAGATGAAGTACCCTGAAGTGAGCCTGGCATGCAGTAATACAGAGATATTCATGGTTATTAGTATTGTGATTATTTACTCGGAATATGTCTCCAGGAAGTTTCTCTATTTTGCTAATTGAATTTTTCTTCCACATAGTCATATCAAAGGATAGACTATCCCAGAAATATATAAGCTCATATTCTCATTAAATATAATTTATAACATTTTGATATTCTTTTTTTTTTTTTTTTTTTTTTGCCTCATTCCATTGGTTTGTCCTAGCGTGAGTATGAACCCTGTGGACACACTTATCAAATTATAGCCATAAACAGCAGCCTGGAATTTTTAAAATAAAAAACAGGCATTATCTGAATGGTAGAAACATTTCAGTATTGACTAGGGAATTCACTATTTGTTCTTAAAATGCACTCTTTTTTTTTTAGAAATTTTTTTAGAAATTTTGAATATATCAAAAACATTGTTTTCATAGTTTTTTCCCCCTATATTAGAAAACTAGAGTGTAAACTTTATCCTGTGATGTGATGAATCCACCTGGCTAAAGGTTCTGTGTAGGTTACATTGTCACTTCCTTCCCCATTTCTTACATTGTTCAGAGCATAAATCACTGAAGAATCTAATCCTCCTCATTTGGTTATTCAAACTAACATTCTCATATTTTAAGTATATATGTTCAGTAAATAATTCAGGTAGTATTAAACATTTTGTATTACCATATGTTTAAATTTTAATTACATTTATATTTTAACAAAATATACTTTCTTCTTACACTTTTCTTTTTAAATTTGTGTTTCACATATATATCTTTTTGCTGTTTTAATTCTTTTAAGCCACTATTGATTCCTCCTAAGAGAAAACAATGTCAGACATGAAAAGAAAGTTCGTGGGTAGCTCAGCAAGAGCCAACAAAAAGTCAGACTCACCATTACTTGGTATAAGATCGCAGACCAATTATCCTTACCCTTCTAGTCTTGTTTTCATCATATGTAAAGTGGGGCTGATAATATTCACTTGAGGATTAATATTGTTAGGCTGAGTAATTTGAGTGTAGAGCTCATTTGAGACAATCAATACATGTTTAATGTCCTTCCCTTCTTCATTGAATCTTCTCCACCCAAATTTTAGTTATAAGTTTTTCAAGTTAAAATGCTGCTCTTTGCAAAATGTCCCTTTTCTTTTGGATACCTGAAACATATGATTATTTTCAAATGGGTTTTCCCTGCTGTGCTAACAATGTATCAAATGCACAGAATATCACTCCCATTTGGAGTTCAAGACAAAGCGGAATTAACCACAGAGGCAGAGCCCGCTGGCACTAATGGGAGGGACAGCAGGTCTCCATATATTGTTCTTCTTATTATGGAAGCTGTGATTGCATTATGATCTTTGCAAGGCATCTGGGGAACTCCTCTGATGCAACACCTACAGTGTCATGCTTGCTTTCTGAGAAAATATTTTCCAAAAATGCATAAGGCTAAAAGTTTCAAGGACTATTATTTTACCTTATTTTGTTCTCAGCAAGACAGTTTCATTTTGTAGCCAGGAAATGAAAAAAAAAGGGGGAAAAAGAAAGAAAGAAAGAAAGAACTGTATGACTTTAGGGAGAAGTAGAACTAGTCTAAAATTAAGTATCCATCATTTTCTTTTTTTTGGAAATCAGTTTATGCATATCTGTAAGCAATATATACATATACATACACTCTTAGTTCTTCTTATCTGTTTCCCATGTGACCATCTTTCAAAGTAATATATCTTTTAACAAATATGCAGAACTTCCTAGATCTTCTGTTCCCAAAATACAGTATTAGAAAATATACAAATTTCTCATCTAATCCAAAAGAATTCATAATACCATCCTGGCCTCTAAGTAGCTTTGTTAAATCTAGTCATGGACCCTTCCAGTTTAAGTTACTAGAGGGAGACTGGCTATCTTTATTGAATGGGTATTACAAGCTTCAGAGTACTTTGAACTTTAAAATGTTTATTATTTCCTTTCAATTTGGTTATGTAATAATAAAATCTTAGTTCTGAACTTTTTAATCTATTGTATAATGCTATGTTTAAAGTAGCTAACAATGAAAACAGAATAAACTGACATGTAGGAAAAAATTATAATTGAATGAAATTAAATCTGAGTAACAGAAAATATTAAATAACTCATATCTAGGCTCTATGGACTTTGTCTTGGTGAAAAAGTCGAGAACAATTCCATGGATTCAACAAAGTGGTCATCCCAGAAATGAGGAGCTAATAACTTTCCCTTTTAAAAAAAGATACTCAGAATATCTACTTCTTACTTTCCAATCACTCATTGTTATGGAAGAACTTGGCTTCCATCTCCATCCCCCAACTGGAACCATTCTCTTCTGTATCCTTCATATCATCCGTCAGATCTCCTGTGGTGCTGTCTCAGATCTTTCAATGCCTTCTCTGCCCTGGCTGCTGCTCCTTTTGTTAAGGATTTTACCTTTTGCCACCTGGAAAATACTGTCCTAATGTCCAGTCTTAACTTCATACCTCTTTCATTCTCTACCTTGTAGTCATATCTGTTTCCTAAATGCAAATCTTATCAGCTTCTCTCCATGCTGAAAAATCTTTACTGACTCCCCATCAGCTTGTATAAACATTCAGACTTTTTAGCATACATAAAAGCGAGACGTCTTCATGATCTGACCTCTGCCTTACCTTTCCGTTGTTGACACCAATAATAATTCCTACTCTGCACGATGCACCAGATTCTCCAGCCACACCAAGTGGCTTGCAATTTTTTCAAAAATTGCTTAGATAGAAAGGATTATGAATATTAATCACAGTAGAAAAATAATATGTGTGTTTTGAGTATTTTAAACATATTTTTTCCATCCAAATAGTGCACATCAGCAACATCATGGTTCAAGATCATAAAAAATAAATGATATGTGCAACCTTCAAAAATATAGTTTATTCATTCATTTATTAAACAAATGTTTTTTAAACACCTGTTTGTTCTAGGCATTCTTTTAGGCATTGGGGACATGGCAATGAACTCAGAATATAAAGATCTTGCCTTCATAGACTATATAATGTGAGAAATTACAATAGGTATATAATGTAATTACAAGTAATGAATGTATGTATATAAATGTATGTATATGCATACATATGTTTATAGTATACGTATAGTATTATATAGATAATGCCGGGTGTAAATGCCCTCTGGAAACGACCATGGGCCAGTACTTTAAGGGAATTTTTGAATAAGTGGCATAGCTCCCTTGCTCCATGAATACAAAACTCTGAGGTTTGTGTTCTGCACCAGGGTCCAGAGTTTCCAACATGAACAAGCTTCATTTGCCTCTGTAGCAACTTCCTTAGTAACACTATCTTTACTGACTTCTACCCCTTTACTTTTATCCTGAGTCTTCATATTTAAAGTGGGTTTCTTGTAGATGATACATAGTTAGCCTGTTTTTTATCCACCGTGGCCATTTTTGTCTCATAATTGATGTAACTAAAGTGATTATTGATATAATTGATGCATTAACCACCATGTTTGTCATCATTTTCTATTGGTTAAATTTCTTCTTTGTTTCTCTCTCTGCTGGCCTTTTTCTGCCTCTCAGGTTTTAATTGAACAATGTATATGATTCAATTTGATCTTGTCTCTTAATGTATCAGTTATACTTCATTTTAATACTTTTTTAGTGGTCTATCTGGAGTTTATAACATACATATTTACTAATCTAAGTCCACCTTCACATACCACTATGCCATTTCACATGTAGTGTAGGTGCCTTTTAAGAGAGTATTCCTATCCCCCAGTCTTTTCTGACATTGCTGTGATTTGTTTTACTTATTTATATGCTATAACTACCCAAGTCACTTTTGGTAGTATCATTTCAAACAAAGTTAACTTTTAGATAAATTTAAATATATCCATTTACCTTAATTTATTCCTTCTATGACACTTTTCCTATGTACTTTTCTTCCTGAAGTACTCCCTTTAACATTTCTTACAGGGAAGATTTGTTGATGATGAATTTGATGAGCTTTTGTTTATCTGATAAAGGTAAAATCTGAAGATTTTCTCTTTTTCTGCTGTATAAATATGATATGTCTAGGTGTTTGTTGTTGTATTGTTACTTATATCCTTTTGGTGTTTTCTGAGCTTCCTAAATCTGTGATTTGGCATCTGTTATTAATTAGGAAAAATTTCAACCATTTTTGCTTCAAACATTTCTCTCTCTCTTCTGGCATTTCAAATACACTTATGATATTATCCAATTGTTCTTGGATGTTCTTCTGTTTTGGTTTCTTCTTTTCTTCCTTCCTCTTTGCTTTTCAATTTGGTAAGTTTATGTTAGCACATCTTCAAGTTCCCTAATTTTCGTCAACTGTACCTTGCCTACTGATGTGTCCGCTAAAAGTATTCATTTCAGTAGTGTTTTTTATTTCTAAGATTTTCTTTTGATTCTTTCTCAGAATTCCCATTTCTTTGTTTACATAACCCTTCTATTCTTCATGTTGTCTACTTTTCTATTAGACACCTTAGGACATTAATCAGAGTCATTTTGAATCTCCCAGTAATTCCAACATCTAGGTAGTATCTGAGAGCTGAAGCTTGTTCTAGAGCTTGTTTTTTCCCTTCAGATTACTTTTTATCTTTTAAAATGAGTTGTAATTTTTATTGAAATTTATCTCATAGATACATGAGATAAATAGACCTTTATTGTGAATATTTCTATTAATCTGTCTAAGCATTGGGCTGTGTCTAATGTTTTCTGTAGCTATAAGCACAAGAGACCTGAAGTTCCTCCAGTGCCCTTGACTGTATTGCCTGTTTAATTTTTTTACTCTTCTGTATACACTTCCTCAGAGAGCATATCCTGCCATCTTTTTTTTTCTATTTAAGATACTATCTCTTTTTCTTTTCTTCAGATCTTAATTGGAATATAATTGCTTTACACTGTTGTGCCAGTTTCTGCTGTACAACAAAGTGAATCAGCTGTATTTATACATATATCCCTATATCCCCTCCTTCTTGAGCCTCCCTCCCACCCTCCCTATCCCACCCCTTTGTTATCACCAAGCATGGAGTTGATCTCCCTGTGCTATGCAGAAGCTTCCCACTAGCCTTCTATTTTACATTTGGTAGTTTATATATGTCAATGCTATTCTCTCACTTCATCCCAGCTTCCCCTTCCCCTGCTGTGTCCTCAAGTACATTCTCTACGTCTGCATCTTTATTCTTGCCCTGCCACTGAGTTCATCAGTACCATTTTTTTAAGATTCCATATATATGCATTAGCATACAGTATTTGCTTTTCTCTTTCTGACTTACTTCACTCTGTATGACAGTCTCTAGGTCTATCCACCTCATGACATATAGCTCCATTTCATTCCTTTTTATGGCTGAGTAATATTCCATTGTATATATATATGCCACATCTTCTTTATCTATTCATCTGTCAGTGGACATTTAGGTTGCTTCCATATCCTGGCTATTATGCTGCAGTAGTGCTGCAATGAACATTGTGGTACATGTGTCTTTTTGAATTATGGTTTTCTCAGGGTATATGCCCCGTAGTGGGATTACTGGGCCATATGGTTGTTCTATTTTTAGTTTTTTAAGGAACCTCCCTACTGTTCTCCATAGTGGCTGTATCAATTTACATTCCCACCAATGGTGAAGGAGGGTTCCCTTTCTCGGTGCTAATCCACTATTATACTGAAGCCCTATAACTGGGTTGGTGAAGTGTGAGAGAAAGGGAATATTCCTAAACCTTTTGATTAGACATGAATCCTTTATTGTGTCTGTGTCTCAGAACTGTGATTATCATATGTGGTTCTCCTGTGGTGTAGATTCTTTTTTTCTCTCATGTCAGGCCCCCACTCCATTTTTTGGCTATGGAATTCTCACTCTATTTTCTTAAAGTCATGACCTGTGTTGCCAATGGTGCCCCCACAACTTAACATGAGACAGAAAGATTGTAGGGCAAGTACATTCCCTCCTTGGATAGAATAAGGTCTTTCAATTGCGATGTGGAAATACTCTGTCCTTTGGGAGTGGTCTTCAGTTATGGAGAAGGTTCTTGGCTTATTTCACAACAGTTATTCTTCCCATTTACCTTCCAAGAACACAAGGGATGCTTTCTCAAATTATCATCATGAAAACCTGGTGGAGTGCATGCAAGAAAAGCCAGTTTGGGGGTCCCTCTAAGACTGCAGCCACCAAGTTTCTCACACCAAGTTTCTGTCTCATACACAAGTTTCTGCATAATCAGCCTATGGAAATGCATCAAAGTTAACATTTAGGAGTTCCTACCAGCTCATGGCTCAGCAGCTTCTGATCCAAGAGCTCGAGCTAGTTGTTCTATCTCTGAATGTGCCTGTCTCTTCAGATTTTGAAGTGGTATTTTGCCCTGTGGTGTCTATTCTATGACAGTTCCAAAATGATTGATTTTCATTTTCTATAGATTGTTCTTGTTGTGAGAACAAGAGTGATGACTTTCAAGTGATGTACTTTCTATACATGTCAGAGTTGAAACCAGAAACCTTTATCAACTTCTACCAGTGTTTCCTGAGATCTTAAATAAACCATTTAATCTCACCTCTTTGTATCAATATCTATTTCTGGGAGAGCCCAAGTTAAGAAAATAGTTGAGACAATTTACTAGAGAAACTGCTCTGTCTTACTTTAGATTACTCTTACAATTGAGACATAACATATGCACGAAACCATTACATATCTTTTTTCTACCTCTCAGAGAAAATGACTGTTGCCTATAAATTAAAGAGATTTCCAAGTTCTACCAAGTAACCTAAATTACTACCACTCATATTCTTTACTGGGACTCTTTGTAGAATCTATTGACATAGAAGTCCCATATTGGAATTTTATATATACGGATTTTATTTTATTTGTATGTATATATTAATATATACATATATGTATATTTGAACTAGAGTACTACCACCTCAGCTAGCATTCAGCTTCAGTACACCTAATATACTTTTTCTGCTTTGAAATGATATCCCCCACAGCCTTGCCTCATGTAGAGGGAGACTGCAGAGTGATGTTATATTTCAGCCAACTATTAAAACATGCTGTCCCTCAGATTTTTCCAAATGTGAATAGAAAATTCTAATTCAGTCTTCTGGTATTATCTCAAGTTGTGCTAATTACTAGCTTAAATTAGCCAGAGGGTCTAAAAAGTACTAGTCATAGGCTAGGGCTTCCAGTAGGATCCATGGATGAAAAAGAAACAGATGCCTCCAAAGAGGCTTTGTCTTGAGGATGATAAGTACAGCCAAGTGAGATGGGTAAGATTATACTCTGCCTGAGGCTTGGGGATGCAAGCTTCTTTTACTTCAACAGGTTCTAAGGTTAGAAATGATAATGTTTTATCCAGTGGTTGTTATCAGCTAAATAAGCACAGCATAGAAGTAGATAAAAACTTATGAATGCACCCTCTTGCCTTGAAACTATTTAATTCTGAAAGACATTGTCAATTTTGAAAAACAGTTTTACTTGCTCTCATTCTTATAAACGTGGACATTAAGCTATACGTTGTCCTTGCTGTTGGGTTGAACTTGAGTTAGCTCAGCAGAGCTGTCTCTAGGGATATGCTCCTCAATACACAGCCTTTCCAGTAGTCACTCTCTGCCTTCACCTTTGATGGTGGTATAGATGAGTTTACATTTCTGTGGAATCCTTGTAAAAACCTTACATTTAAATGCACATTTTAAACTATGATTCTGTTCATTGCATGTGACTTTTGATAAAATTGTGACTTTCTGACTCAACCCTTAGTTGTCTGTTCCTTGGAATTGCCTTGTTATCTATTCTTTACCCTTTGAGATAATAGAACCCAGCCCTTCAGAGCACAATGAAGTATATTTTGAGACAATAGCATAGCTTTTTATCACTCAGAAAATGATTGCCCTCTTGCCTAATAGGGAAAGATTTAAACAAGATAATACTGTTTTTCCACATGCTTCATTTGTACCCTATCTCTCCCTTATTGTTAATAAAGCTTTCAGACTCCAGTACCCAAAGGTGTTCTATAACTGTTTTCTTCCTGAATAAACTTTATCTTATAACATTAAAAGGAAAGATAAAGGAGGGAAAGAATACAGAATAAAGTGTTTCTCTTCTAGAATGATGATAAGGGAAGTCATCTTTGAGGAAAGAACATTTTGGCAAAGATGTGCCAGAAGTGAATGAGTGTTTCATGCAAGCATCTGGTATAAGAACATTCCAGGGAAAGTAAATAACAAGTCCAAGTGTCAAAGTGGGTGTATAATTAAGAAAGTTTAAAAAACTTTGAAGAAATAAAGGTGGCTAAAGGAAAGTGAAAGAGAGAGGGAATGATAGAAGTTGATGACAGAGGTGTAGTGCAAGTAACACAAAGAGTAGGACTTGTAGATTATTGTAAAAGTATTTTTTCTAATAATGGTGAAGGACTATTAGAGAATTTTGAACTGAAAGATGATATCATCTTAAATTATTCTAGAAAATGTATCTTGTCAGAAAGACATTCAAGGAAAATACCAGAAAAACTAATAATCTTCTCCCAGTCCATCTTAAAAGTCAAGCCCAGGACAAAGGCTTCTATGCAAGTAGTTTATTTATTTGGGGAATGATCCCAAGAAGCAGAAATGAAGTTCCAGAAAGGTAGAATAGGTAAGAAAAGCTAATACAAGGATATATTTACTGTTTGCCACTAGCGCAAGCAACTGGTGCTCCTTCTCACTGGGAATCTCTGTAGAATCTTAGAAATGTGTCTTAGAATTGTCTGCCTGGTAGGTAAAAGGAGAAGTAATTTATCATTGAGTTCTCACTCTCCAGAGTGGACAAGGGTGGACCTATATAGCATTAACTCCACAGCACTCCTGGGTTGTGCTTTTGCTAGTGCTGAGTGGGAATCCACAAGCTCCCATATCATGGGTTAAAGAAGCCCCTGGATGGGAAGGCAAAGATGCCTCGACACAGCCTGGGGCAAACTGCACTCATCTGGTACTACATGAGGCTGCTGGAGACTGTCTCAGAACCTGTCACTTCAGGAATAATTGGAACAAGAGGTATGGCCCAAAAGATGTGAACTATTTTATAGAATGTGTAAACTATGGCTTTCCAGATGAAATGTCTTCTATCTAGATATTCTCTTAGAAGAGAACAGTTTTGTTATCTCTTCCCTGATTAATCTTTTCATATACAATTAAATTTTAACAAAACCTTTTTTTTTTCACTTTCTCTCTTTAGAGAAACTATAATGAAATTTATCCTGCATATAAATCACAAGGATATTTTATTCTTGATGAAGCAATAGGAGGGAAAGAGACAGAGACAGAAAGAGAAGAGAGATTTTCCAAAGTATTTTAAGTGTTAATTACATACAAATATTTTTTAGCATTGAAAATAATTATATACTAACAGTTCCCAATCTATTTATATCTTTGCAATTTTAGCTCCTTTAAATAGAGTATTTCTAGCAGAAATATTGGATGTAATATATGATAACAACTACTATTTAGCAATGATAATTTATATATAATTTGGTATAAGCTCTAAAGATGTCCCCAAAATGACTGGGTACTGCAAGCCCAAACATGAGCACAGCTACTTTAATAATAGTGTATCTCTAGTGCTGCTAGTTTCTATTATATTTGTTTTTTATACACATGCAAAACAAAAAAGGCAATGCTAATATTCTTTATTTATTATTATTTGTTGAGTGTTTCCCAGTGCTGGGCTCTGTTAAAAGCTCTGGGGATATGGTAGTCAACAAAGCAGGTGTGAATCCCTGCCCTCCAAGAGCTCACAGTCCTCGAGGACTTATTTTACTCCATGGCACTGAGTTGTGGTTGACTTTTAAGAGAGGCTGAACATCATTTGATGCCATATGTATGCTAAAGCCAACATAAAATGCATCATTTTGGGAAAGAAAGTTTTCTCCTTTCCAAGTCCCACTTTGGTACTATTTATTTTAAATACAGGGGAGATGGAATGGCCCTATGAGTGTGGATACACCATTAACTTCTGTTTCAATTTGCTGTTCTGCAAAAAGTATTGCACTGCACAGTTGCTAAGGTTACATATTAAGAGATTCTTGACTTTATGACTTTGTAATTTTATGCAGCTTTCCTGAAAATAAGAATTCAAACTTTACTGTTTTTAGATATATGTAAAACGTGACGGGTTTGAATGGCTTGACCGGCTATAAGAAGCTCATCCCTTCTTCTCTCTCTGCCATCATACTGAGTGGGCCATTCAGAAGTTTGTACATAATTGAACAGAATGTGTTTTCCTGATACAGGGGGAAACTTTGGGGTTGGGTACAATATGTGAGCAGCTGTGTTCCTCTTTTATCTTATCCAAATGTATTTCTTATCTTTTGCAGCAGGGTGGCTGTGTTGAATATGTGTATACTGTGCTTTACAATACCATATACAATGGAGAAGGAGAGGGACCAGGGGGCATTGGGCATGTCAGCCTAGCAAGGGCTAATTTTGTCTACATAACTTAAAAAATCTTTTCTTGGCATTGAAAGTCGTGGTTCCTAAGCCCCTTCTCCCCCTTCACACACACAGCAGCTACCCTTTCCTCATCTTCCAGGATCCTCCAGTTTACATACATTTTTTTAAATGTGTAATTAATAGCAGTACCTATAACTCTTTTCCTTTATGACATTCAATAACCAGTCCTTCTATTCTACTAACGTTTTCTAGAACACAGCCATGACTTCTTCCTGAAGTTTATATCAAGTTGAAACTTCTATCCTAAAAATGATTCTTACTGTGAAATTATTTGCAACCTTAAGTTCAACTATGCCATGTTTGTTTTAATATCTTTTTTTAAAATAAACTGATTTCTTTATTTTAAATTTTATTTATTTTTTATTTTTTTTATTTATTGGCTGCATTGCCAATTTTTATTTATTTATTGTTACTGTGAGTGGGCTTTCTGTAGTTGTGGAAAGTGGGGGCTTCTCTTCATTGCAGAGAGCAGGTTTCTTATTGTGGTGGCTTCTCTTGTTATGAGAAGGGTGGGCTTTAGGCACGTGGGCTTCAGTAGTTGCTGTGCATGGGCTCAGTAGTTGTAGCTCACAGACTCGAGACCACAGGCTCAGTAGTTGTGGCGCACAGATTTAGTTGCTCTGTGGCATGTGGGATCTTCCCAGACCAGGGATTGAACCCGTGTCCCTTGCATTGGCAGACAGATTCTTAACCACTGTGCCACCAGGGAAACCCATCTTTTAATATCTTAGAGGAAGACATAGAGATAAAGCAAGAGAGCAAGCACATGCCAAAATATTAACAATGATTTTATTAAAGTGAAGGCCTTACAAGAGTATATTGTCATCTTCTTGTAATGTTTCTATAGTTTTGAACATTTTTCAAAATGTGAGGTTTCTATAGTTTTGAACATTTTTCAAAATTCTGAAAACTAAAATACAATGAGGAATAAAACAAAGAGAGAGAAGACCTGTAGCATAAAGGAGAGTAAGAATCATATCAGATGAGTCCTGTTTTGAACAATCTTAAAATATTAGACAATTGGAGTTATTTGAACACACTGACTAAAATATTTGATGATAGTAAGGAATGATTGTGGGATTTTGTTTGTTTGTTTAGGTCTGATACTGATTTCATGATGATGTTTTTAAAAAGTTCTTCTATTTTAGGGATACATACTGAAAGATTTACAAATAACACTATGAATTTAGGAATGTCCTTAACAATTATCTGAGGCAGAGGAAAGAACATGAGGTAGGAGAGGATGAAATGAAACAAGATTGGCCCTGAGGTGATAATTGTTGAAGCTGACTGATGGGTATGTGGGGGTTATCATATTGTACTCTATTTTGTTTTCTGCTTAAAAATTTGAACATTATGAAGTACTATGGACCAGATTATTTGGATTCAAATATGAGCTGCACATTTATTCATTTTATACCCTTGAACTAGATATTTAAATTTCCGGTGCTTTAGTACTCTCACCTGTGAAATGAAGAAATGTCTAGAATACACATCTCTATTATTTTAATCATGATTGAATGAGTTTATACTTACAAACTCTTAATCAGCGACTGACCGTAAACAAGCACTGAATAAATGTCAGCTATTATTTTTAGATTTGTTTTTCTCTTTCAAATTTAGGCTAAGGCTAATACTTTTGAAGAATGCAATTTGCCTAAGAATCTCAATTTGCTTTACTCAGAATTTTCCCACTTTTGTGGAAAGAAAAATTAGGAAACAATGATTGCTTCTCTGGAGGACTATCAATCTTAGGAAGACAAAAACAAAACAAAACAAAACAACCAAAAAAAAAACCGTTGCATCATAATAAGAAATAACCAACAGTTTAGAAAGGAAGTAGTTAACTGTAGTTATAATTAATGGGGAGATTCAACTAGTTTGCAAAGAAATTGCTATTCAGAAATATTGTTTTGGAAGCTAATTCTGCTTTGAACCAGAGACTGTTGCCATTATAATACAACTCATACTGATTAGAATTTTATCTCTGCTTTGCACACTTTAGCCATGAAATCATAGTACTTAATTTTTGTTTCATTTAAATTGGTTAATCCATAAAGTATTATTTTGAAGATTTTGTAAAAATTCAGTTAGCAGTTTAGATCTATGAGACTCATTTTCATCTCTTTAAACTAACTTTTTTTAAAAACATATTGCATGCAACCAAAAAGAATAATGGGGAGTATTTCATAAATCTGCTGAGAAAAGGTAAATTATTCGCCTTGACAACTCATATATGAACTATTGGAATGACTTTGCAGTTAATCACCTCTTGCTATACAGTTGATAAAACTAATCAAACATAACGACAAATCACTGTCTTTAAAGTGAGAAAGAGGGCTATGTATTTTAGGATTATGGCAAATGCATTATGCATTACTACAAGGTATACTACAAGTTATACATATGATGATATACATTATGATATATTGTGTACACATATAGCACAATAAAGTAAGAAAAGTATTAATCATTCATTAAATTATAGTTAGTAAACCACTTTCAAATTTTGTAGAAGCAATTTAAATATTCAAACTATGAGTTCCTTCCAGCCGGTGTATTTAGTGAGAGGATGATTGCCATTGACATAGAGAAGACTTTCGTTTCATCTCCACATCCTAGTGCCTGAACGAGTGAGTGTCTTACAGTGGCACATAAGAGGCCTGAATGTGTAGTTAATTTGAATTTTAAAGAAGTAGAGCATGAGACAATCTGTAAATTAGAAACATAATATATTCTATGGTAGGGATTGAAGTTTAGGTCTTCTTTATATCAGCCTTTCAGTGAAAGACTTGGACAGTGTTTCAGCATGTAATATATATTCATGTCTGGCAACATCAACATTTAAGGAAGCATGAAATACCAAGTAAATTTAAATTTAAGAAAACCTAAGAGCTACAAACATTTTGCTATTGTATGCTTTGTAAATGAAAGCTAGTGATAACTCACTGCATTTTTTCATCTTTTCAGGAGTTTGATTGTCTAGTCATCTTTATTTACTATCAGCATGATGAAAGCAATCTATTATACAGTTTAATTCTATTCAGTTTAGGTAAATAACTTTCAGAAAAGAATCTCATTTTCCAAAGACTAGAGAATTTTTTTAAGTTCAACCTAAATTGGTATGGGTCAAGATGAAAACATTAGTCAAATGAAAGTGACTTTGGATGAGTAAGTTGCAAACAAGCAAACAAAAATACCAGTCCTGAATATTTGCACACCCATAGGGACCTCTTCATAAAGGACATATTTTAGATGTTGTTCAGTGTTTAGAAGTTTTATGTTAGCTAAGCAATTGCCAGAAATCAACAGCTATATGAGTTTCACTTTTTTTTTCTATGCTAATATAGCATAGGAACTTCTTTAAGCAAGAGCTTCTATTTCTTTCTGTGATTTGTTTTTCTTCTCCATATTTCTAATATTCTTTCCATCATTTGGACTTCTGTTTATATTTAATTTTCTTTAACTGATAATTTCTCCTAAATTGTTTTGCTGGCATTTGCTTTATTTTTCTCTTTCTCTGTTATTTTTAATTCTAATTACTGTACTAAAGTTGTTAACTGTCAGAAGAAAGGAAACTCATAGGAAAACTAATTGCATCCTTCTTGAAATTTTATTTTTCAGGATTATGCTGAGAAGGAGAACACCATAGCAAAAGCTCTGGAAGACCTGAAGGCCAATTTTTACTGTGAGCTCTGTGACAAGCAGTACTATAAGCATCAGGAGTTTGACAATCACATTAATTCATATGACCATGCTCACAAGCAGGTAAGAAAGAGTTGTCAAAAACCACTAATATTGCTGAACTTTTGTAATAATTAGAATTGTGTAGCCCATATGAATATAATATTTTTTCTTTGCTGTGCAATTTTTAAAGACGTCAGTCTGGGGAGATAATTTGATAACTTGCAGTGAAAGACATTTTTTAAAAAGCACCAAAAGTCTGAAACAAATAACCAATAGAAAGAAATATCATTCAGTTGCCTTTTAGTGATTGACAGTAATTTGAAAATTATGTTCTTCAGGTGGTGATCCTCTAAATAATTTCAAATTTATTCATTTTTAAATATGTTAATCAACTAAAGATATTTACCAAATATAAATGAATTTATTCATAGTTCTTTATGGAAGGCATTTTCCATTTAAACTACCATAAACATATGAAAAATTTTGGTGTGGTAAAAACAATCTAGGGTTACTGGTTAAATAAAAATATATATACATGATTTAGCTTATTTTAATATTATTTCATTTCCCTATTGATTGAAAATTCAAGATTGATTTTTTCAACACTCTATGTAAAGATTAGTTTAAAATAGTGACATCAGAAATGACATTAATAATATAGGTTCCATTTCTCTCATATGCTTTACTTACATCAATGCAACTGAATACATTGTTTAGCTTACTTGATATTATACATTACTCTTAGTTGTCATCAACTTAAAATACTTTCCTTTATAGCCATCACTCACAAATATCATCCAAATGTTATTTTGTATTAATAAAAGGTACATTTTCAACCCATAAACTTACAGTAACTTTCCATTAACATTTACCATAAGCATGAAAGAGTAGGGGGAAATGATCACATTAAGTGCTTATGGACTGATGACATGTATTTTCTTTTGTTGTCATTTCTTCCATTCTCTTATACCAACAAAACTGTGCTTGGGAGGCTGCTGTAGGGAGAACATTAGCCTCCATGTCGCTAATTAATGCAGGCTAAACCTAATGATCTGCCTTTGCCTTTCTTTTCCTGGTAGGAGACCAATGGCACACCAGTTAATGAAAAGGTTTTGATGGAAACATCATTCCTTTTCCTACATAAAAAGACGTTCATATGCATATTGTCATTGCTTGATTTGAATGTTATATCCATCAAGAAATAGTATTGATTTCATTCTGTGGTAACTTGCATTTGTTTTATAAGAAGATTCTGGAATGCTGTTCCTGTTGTGGTAACTCTAAGAAAGTTGTTCTTCTGATTTTCCCTAATATGTTCCTTTATTCCTTACAAGAGTGAAAGATGGAATGTTATTTTATCAGCAAGATATTAAAATGCATTTATAGATTCTTTTTGGCTTCCCTCATGCATAAAACTTTGCTATTAGCAATTAAAAACAAACATGTATGTTTCATGGTGTAAACTAGGTATTTGGAAATGTGTATGTGTGTGTATCTGTGTATTTTAAGAATATCTTACCAGCTACATATTAATATCCTTTGTCAAAGAATGCTTCATTCAACCATAGGTTGTATGGAAGATCAAATTCACTTAAATTATCATGAGGACCTTTCTATTTCCATATTCTAAATGAAGTTAAGATACTATATACTGTACACATATACGCTAAAGGAATTCAGGATAAATTTGGTTTGTTCTTTGGAAGATCCTATCACTTGATACTACTCAGGAGTATCAGGCTCTGGAAACAGACTAAATGGCCATGAATTCTGGTAAATAGCAGAGTCTTAACTCATTAACCTGAGACTATGTTACAGTAGCTGAAAATACTGAAAATCTATATGATCATTGTATCCCCTCCGCACAGGATAGTGGCACATGTTTGAGACTGTCTTCCTAAAGAATGCACTCCCTTTTCTGAACAGAGACCTCATCCCCATGATGGCTAGCTCTGTTTTTTCCACAGGATTCCCAAACCTTGGCCACTTTGAATTAAGTAGAGGGGAGCAAAATTTGGGGGTGGGCAACTCAGATTTTTTTCTCCTGAGAACTGGAATCAAGATAAACAAACAAACAAAAAACAAACCAAAAAATTCTGTCTACCCTCTGATTATGGCTGAACCTCTCACTTGAAAAATGTAATCCTGTGCTGTGGTTAAATGCATTGAAAAGTTGAGAAAGCTGGTTTGCTTTAAGGAGAGGAAAAAACAAACACATAAAAAATGAGATCTATGTGGCCATGTGACAACTGAAGGAAACTTAGTATGGAAATAACAATTTTGATTTTGAATGGCCTTCAGAAAAAAGTGCAGTATTTCCAGTAACTCATATGCAGACCCTTTCCTTGGATCCTGAGAGGTTTTTCAGCTTGCTATTAATAAATGAACTTAAAAGGAAAAATAAATCAAACCCTAGCTTAATACCTATTATTATGTGTGACCTAAAAGACAAAACAAAAATAAACTCTTAGTAAAATATTAACGTATCTCAGTAGCAAAGCAACTGTTTTGGTCTCCTGTAGAAAACACTTACATAAGAAATAATTATACTCAAAGTCCATATAAGTTAACTTTCAGGTAAGAAAACCTACATGTGATTAGGAGACTTCTTGAATGAAATTAAAAAAAGACAAAGAGACCATACACCTGATACATTCTCTCCCTCCAGAGATATGATTCTAAGGGCCACCTGATGCAGAGCAAAAGGGAGAAGGGTTACTGGGGGAATGAACCCTGGTCCTGCCACTACTTGCCTTGGGTAAAATGAGCAAAGGCTCAGTTAACTTGATTATTCTTTCTTAGGAATAAATGAGAGAATGCACATGAATACACTTTGCAAAGTGCAAAAAAATAAAGTTCAATATTTAATTAGTTTTTATTATACTACTTACTAAAATTTTTCCCCTGGAATTTTTGGGACACTGACAGTTTGCCTTTGAGACTTCCTTTATTTAGGTTTTCCCAAAGGATCTACTTTTACTTCAAAAAGGCTAACAGAGTTTGAAACATAAGCAGATAATCTTGACCTCAGAGCTGTTTGGCCAGCCTCTCGTATCTTCGCAGATTCGTGTTATGGCAGAATATGTGTTGCATTTGAATTCTAAGCTTCAAAGAAAAATCTGTTTCTCTCATCCACATGCTCCTTGGATAACTTCAGAATCTCTCTCCTGCTCTTATCACTAAGGCTTGCTAACAGAGAGTTAAAAAGAGGAAGAGGCACAGGTGTATGGAGGTGATCATAGTAATTCACAATTTAGATTTCATTTTTGGAGTATTTTCTTTTCATCTTAAAACTTGAAAGCCTTTGAATTGTAACCTTTTCATGGCAAGGATTGTTTCCTTTATGTCTTCATCCCTCACATCATCTAGTGCAGCATTTGGCACAGTTTACACACCAAATCAATGCTTCCCATGTAAATAAATGTAAAAAGGCTAGAGTCAAATTCCTCTTGAGGCTTTGTAATAAACTGCAGCTTCCAGGTAGGCAAGACTGTCAAAAGAGTAAAATTATTTATTTATAGATTTATACTTAGATGAAACTAATTGTAAGGAAAATATTATTCATGAGGATAAAATGACTGTTATAAGTTGGATAAGTATTTTGAACTCTTCCACATTCATGAGTATTTTTTCTCTGTAGGAGTAATGTTACTGATTATAATGTAGCAACAACTTAAATAGCATATACTATGTGCATTCTTCAAAGTGTTTCCTATGTATAAAGCTTTTTAACATCGATGTACTTTGGATTTGTATTGTGAGTCATTTTTTTTATGTGAGAAAATTATTAAAAGCAAATAACACTTTTAGAACTACCTCAGAGGTTTCACTTTTAGTAGGGTAGCATACAAGATTCTCCAAAGGACTCTTGTACTATAAGACAAATAGATCCTCCACAATACAAATTTTTTTATTGAATTGCTGAGTTTCTAGGAAGGATGATATCTCTAAAGACCTATCCCATCACCATGGGGTGGGGAGGTGCTGAGGAGTGGGAAGCTACTGGCTAAAACCTGGGCATGCGATAATAATAACCCACCAAAATGAAACTGAGTGAAGAGTAAATCCCACTATGAGCTTTGTAGTTTGGAAATGAACCATGGACAGCAGTTGGTAAACTTTGGCTAAGACTTCTGGATTAAAATGAATATTGCCCCTAGTTCTTGACTGAAACATATACAAATTACTCTTGAAAATAAGCAACCTTGATTTAGGTTTTCCACTGAATGTGATTAACAAAATCAGGGATCCTAATCAAAAATCAAAAACTCTAATCAAAATCTCAATACTTTTTAATATTGAACTTCACAAACTGATTACACAACTTATATGTAAGAATGAATACAATCCTAAAAAGTCCACTGAAAGTGGGAAGATTTGTCCTGCTGGATACCAAGACAATTATATGCAGCTGTATTGGTGCAGAGATGCACAGATTGATTAATGGAACAGAGTCTAAAGCTGTGATACAAAAATCCGCTTACATTTGGAAATTTGTTAAATAACAGAAGCAGAAAGCATTTCAGTGGTAAAAAGATACACTTTTCAAAAAGCAGTATGTAATGATTAGTTTTCTATATTTTTTAAAAAAGAGATTGACTCCTTCACACAATAAACAAGCAATATCAATGTCAGATAAACTAAAGAGTTTAAAATAAAAATAAAAATGTAAAAATTTAGAACGGTATCGAGGAAAATATTTTTCTGACCTCAGAGTATTATACAGGCATATATTATATAAGGCATTGAAAGCAACAACGTTGTAGAAAAGATTGGTAAGTTTAACTACATCAAAAATAATATTTTATTACAGGAAATTTTCAATAAAGAAAGTAAAACCACAAGTCAGAAATTGGGTAAATATATTTGTAATATATTTACCAAGAAAGACTTGATATTTGGATCTTATTAAAAATATGAATGCATAAGAAAAGTAAAAACAACCCAGTAGAAAACTGGACCAAAATAAGGGGGAAATTTATAAGAGAAGAAACCCTGAAGGCCCATAAATGTATTACAAATTGGTCAAAAATTAGCACCCATTTGTACCTACCAAATTGGAAAAAATAAGTTTGATGATCTCAGGTGATAATTATGTGTATCAATGGAAAATCTTACAAATGATTCATGAAAGTATGAATTGATTTGGCAACTCAGGAAAACAATCTTACAAATTTATATATTAACATACTGAAACAAAAGCCTCTTAATATCTATGAACAACAAAATTTGAAAATAAATTGTGATGTATTCACACAATGCAAAATTATTCTGTAGTTCAAATAAACTAACTTTAGGTAAATATGACATGAAAGAATCTTAGAAATGTAACATTGATTGAACAAAAAGGTGTGAAAGACTACACACTTCTCATTTTGTCCAGAGAAAAAAACATTTAATGCTATTGTTTTTAAGATTATAAAGATTTGATCTATCTTTCTTTAGGAAATGGAAAATGGTGAACAAAAAACTCAAAATGGTGGTTACTTCAAGGAGTGAAGTAGGGCGATGTGATTCCAAAGGATCAAATGAGTATATGAAATATGTTCTAATTCTTAAACTGGATAATGGGGTCAGGGTTATTAACTTAGTATAATGCTTCATATAATTGCACATGTGAAATACTACAGACTAAATCATTAAAGAAATATAGTCAAACAAATATGTTCTCACTGTCTCTGAAACGGTTCTATCATAGTCATAAAGCCTGTCTTAACTGCAGTGAAGTAGTAATTCAATATTAAATGCAGGATTATAATTGAAGTTATTGTTAGCTTTTCCATGTGCCATTCAAATATTTCACCATCTTTTTAAGAAAGTGCATCTGCCCTATTTGGTAATTTATCAGGATCATCTTGTTTGTTAAACTTCAACCAGTATCAAAATAAAGTTTCCTGGAAAAGATAAAAAAGGTAGAGATACATTTCCATTGCGCCTTCTCTCTTATTATCATTTGACCAGACAAGCCCTTAATATTAATGTAAAATGTGCACAAATTATTTTATCATACTATGTTTTTATAGAATGCTTTATTCAAAAGCCCAGAGAAGCACAGGGTTTTATTAACGTGCATAAAACCTAATTATATGCAGATAAGTGATAGTTTAAATGCAAATCATTATTTTAACCTACATAAACATACAAAGTGATAGTTAATTTATTATTTTAAAAACATAGAAATTAGTTTTTCATAACAGAAAATACACTATTTTAAGGATAGCTATACATCCCAATATCCTAGGACAGTCTCATTTTATATCCATCATCCTGGTTTAAATATTAATAGAGTCCTTATTTAAATAATAAATAATGTGGTTGCAATAGATATGTTTATTGAAAAGCAGCAACATTTTTGGCTACAATTTAGAAAGATGAAAGCTTAAAGGAAATGGCATAGTAAGCCTTTTCCTTCATGTTAGTTGTATATTTACCCAAACTCAGAAATGTCAAAGGGAACTTTCAAAAAAGCCTGAAAAATCACATACTTAGCATATACATTTTTTGCTTGAGGAAACTATATAAATATACATTTGATTGTGTAGCAAATGCACTTAAGAGTCAAGAGACCAGACAGGCTCTATCACGAACTTCTTGTAAGGGCAAAGCTTTTTATCTTTCCCTTCCCAGAGCTCCATTTCCGTGTAATTATACAGAGAGTTTAGACCAGATGACTTCATGGGCCTTTCTGGAGCTAAATTTTAAGGTTAATATATCGTCAAGTAAAACACATAAAAAAGCTTATGTGTTCATCATGAATAGTCATAGGTACTTCATTATCAATTCCACATTTTCTAAGTGAGTCTCATATAAAAAGATTATTAGAATACTTTCCAATGAAGTTGTCATTCTTAATTCTAGTCATTGAGATTTTTTTTTTAAAGTGAGATACTCACTATCAGGTAAAAAGAAAAGATTTTCCTGTAAACCCTTTTACCTGTTCATTTGCCCTGAAACCAAAGCCACACTGTGTCTGTCTTCTCATCTGGCATCCTATGGGCAATTCAGAGTTATTTTCACTGTAAGAGATTTGTCACGCTGATGCTATGAAAAGATAGAAAAGGGAATGATTGCCTTATTGCTGCTGCCCCTCAAACATTTTGATTTTTACTTTAGCAGCTTCAGTGTGGCTGAAATATCTCCCAAAAGGCACTGAAGTGACCTTCACCCAGCAAGTCAAGATTCTGTGCTTTATGGCGTGCTGTTTTGTTCTGCTCCAGAGGAAGTCACTGTCAGGCCAGGTTGTTGGAATTTGCTGTCCTGCAGGGACTTGCAGGGCTATAGAAATGGAGCAGCTTTATTCTCAGATTTGAATGTTTCCTAATCATTTAAGCTTCTGTTCAGTAATGTGATACTTGAGAAAGAAGTCACTTCTTGATATTTGAGTGTAAATTTTCATCTGCAAAATAACATTTAAAGGTTAATAAGAAAATATGAGATACAGGTAAAGCAATTCATGATTCAATCCATTTCAAACATCTTTCCTGGGATTTCACCTGTGGTGTGTATTCAACCTAACTGTACTCTTCTTTTTTTTTTTTAAACTATTTGGAGGATCAGAACAAGGGAAAAACTTAAAATGTCTCCTACAGAGCTTCCCCACTGCCTAAAATGACTGCCCCCCCCAAGAGAAGCACACACATATGTCTTCATCTTCAGCGAACTGTACTTTTTTACATTTCATATTCAAAGCCATGATTTGAATAGAATTAAACTGAAGGTTTTGTCCATTCTTGGGTCTGAGCTAGACTGGATAAAATACTCATTTCTAGTATCTGAACTCATGCCATTGTCCTAAACTTTCCCCAGTGGAACTGAAGTCTCCTTCCCTCCCATCTTCCACCATCTATTAGTTTGACAGCTGTCTGTTGAGTCAATTAATGTAGTTAAAATACTACAACTTTAAGCAAAGGTTTCTGCTCATGTCACCTATATATAATTATGCAAAAAAAGGGTAAAAAAAAGATAGAGAAATGCACATAATATTAGAGAAAGCTTTCATATTTACCTATATTTAAGGATAAAATGAACTATTACATTTAGAAGTCACCAGCTAGTATTTTAAACATAAGTCAGTTTCATTATCTGGATAATTTGTGTAAGAACAAATTATTTCTATATTTGCACAAATAGACAATAATATCTTGTGGACAAATAGAAATAGAGAACAAGAAGAGAGAGGCAAAAAATGTATATATACATGTATATTTGTATATATATGGTTATTATATATATTTCAATTCATCTGCATTCTTCCCTTATCCAGGAATACAGATATTTGCCATCTTGGTTATTTGAGGTTGGTAGCACTATAAGTAATTAAATCTCTATGAACAACTTTGTCAAAGAAGAATTCTGGCAATTTTTAACTCACTGAATTTTTGTAAGATTGATTTCTTTATTGTGCTCACACCTTCTGATAGCAGAACATGGTGATGTTTGCAACCTTATCTCTAAGAAATATTTTCATTTTTGAAATAAATGGCTCTTCTTTTTAATGCATATTTGGGTCATCTCTGCTTTTTCAAGTTGCCAAAATTATGACACCTTTTTTTTTTTTAAATATGGACTTTGGAGAAGGCATAAAATTGGCCAACACAAGTTATTGTGTAACTTTCAGTTCTTCATATGCTGAAATTCTATTTTGTCACTGTAATCATTTTTCTATGGACAGACAACTTCTGAGATGTCATGTATGATTATCATAGTACTGTTATGTAGACCTTACAGTGACTCTACTAGAAATGTTTATTCTAACAGGCTTAAAATAACATAGATTGTCCATGATTGTATCTCAGAATGCTAGCAACTTTCAGATGACCATGACTTGCAAATAGTAGTCACTCTTTTCATATCCCATAAAGCAAGGTTCTAGTCATTATCTCACCATTTTATCCTAAGCACTTAAGTAGATCTTTTCCTTCTAAACCACACAAGGCTAATCATTGGGTATTTTAACACTTTCTTATTTTACAGTATCCCTCCTTCTAATTTCAATATTATCTAATCTGCTTGAAAATAGCACTTTTCCCTAATGATGATATTCTGTTCCTAGTTATAGAGAATGATTTTTTTAACACCTCCTTGTTCTGTGCTACGTGTGGCACCATTGCTTTGCCTTGGTTTCTCTGAGTGTAATCAGTAGTATTCAAAATCTTTTTCTTAGTATGTAGAAAATGGTCTAACGACAATTTAAAAATAGTTGATGCTATGTAAAGATAGTTCAGCATAGAATGTACCTTGGAATATATCCAGATACCTTTATTTAACATTACATTATGATAATTAGTACATAAAAGTAATGCTGAAATTTTCTCTAAGTAAAGCAGAATTTCAAATAAAACTATTCACAGATTCCCCCCAACCTCCACCCTATATCCTACCTCTCATCCCCATCTCCTGCCCAGTTGTTGAATATCAAATCATAAGAAATGTTATCTGTGTGTACAATGGAGAATATATGTAGAACCCATTTTTAGGATCTGGGCTGCTCTGCTCCTAGCCCCACTAGAGCAATCTGTCCTTTTCAAGTCTTCTGTTCAACCTGATTCTCTGCTTTTCCTGTTTGTTGATGTATATTCTAGCATAAGCACCTAAATCCAAAGTGAGGTACACAAATTTTCAAAGGTTAACCTGAACCTGTGCTGTGTTGCTTTAAAGTTGGAACAGCACTGTGTCAGAATCATGGGGTCCAAGCTTCTTACAGGTACTAATAGCTGCCTTATGAAAAGAGATCAATGCCATATATACATGTATAAAACCATTTCAAGATCTGAAAAAATTTCCCATATTTGTTTACCCTAGTAACAAAATGCTTTTTTCCTAACTTTCTTCAAGTGTGTGCATACTTTTAGATAGATGCAATTTTGTATTCTACCACATTTGTATCTTTATATTAATGGTACTGTGTGTTATAGATATTTATGCTGATATGCATAGATTTTTTATACTTAAGTATATATATGCTGTACATCAATTTATACTAAAGGTATGCACACACACAAATAGATCTGTATGTATTTTTTTTTTGATGGGAAAACCATTGTCACTATTATTTAATGTTGCTTCATATTCAATTTCATGCCTAACTAAATACATTGTACCCAGTGGGCACTATAATGCATATAAAATATATTTAATTTAAAAATCTGTCAAAATAAATGTATTAATCCAAAAATCATTTTCTTCACACAGATTTTACCCTTTATGAAACTTTGGTATGATATGGTGCAATACCCCGTCATCTGCACTCCTGTTCAAATTTACCTCAGTGTATTTGTTGCAATTTGCAAGATTCTGTCTATATACTTAGAGACAACTTGCTTGTATTTGTAGGATAAATAAGGATATTAATGGGGAAACAGTTGACACCTCTTATTGATATTCCCCAAGGCAACCAAAGGTAAAGTTCAAATCATCAGCATGATGCTTCCCAACGAGGGAAGCATGAGTCATGTCACAAAATCTGCTAACAAATTCCTCTACACAATATTAAAAATTGCTTTTCTCAGCAGATCAGTGTATTTTTTAATATAAAAATATGTCACTGTTTCTTACATCAACAAATAATGTGTGCTAAAAGCTTAAGTGGCATGTCTGATAAAAAGATATGCTAGATGTTAACCCCAACTTTATTTTCACCCCAAATATTTCTGTGGGCTACAGAAGCTCTTTTGCCCTTGAATTCTAGGAAGCATTATCAATGTTGCAATCCAAATGTGATTCGCATAAGGGGAAAGATAAAGAAAAAAATATGGCATTGTGTCAAAAAGTATCAAGACAAAATATTTTAAAGAAAATACCTCACAGTATTTATTTAGCTTATCGTTGGCCACAATGTTTTTATAGAGTTAAGACAAAGAAGTATAGCAAACAAAATTAGCAAAATTTTATTTTGGGAGTGTCATACATAAATTAACATATGCCTGTGTATGTGTATATAGATATGGACATCTGTTACCTTCTTTCACTCAAAAAGTAAAATCATGACCATCATAAGATATAAAATGGTGTTTTTAAACACTTTATTCAGCTCATTAATTAAGAAAGCAATGAGAAACTAAGACTGATTCAAAGGGTCATTTAAAGTACAACTATATAGTTTCTCTATGTAGTTAAATGCTATATAGTCAAGAATGCGGATACTAATATTTTAATCCATCTAAACTGGTTTATACCCTGTAGGACAATAAAATGTAATATTTTGGGTTAGCTTTTCTAAAGGACAAAAATCAGTTGTATGTCTATTGGGTAAAATATATTTTCATTTAAATGGACAATAATAATTGATATTACTCTCCATTTCCTACAATTTAACTTCCTGAGTTCTAAAATAGCCTTATCAATGGAAACAAAAACAAAGATGACCACCCTTGTAGCTACATCAGATTATTCCTGGAATTTTCCCTAGATAATGACCAGCATTTAACTGAAATACTGTACACTCTTTTGACTATTCCCAAGTTTTGGAAATTATAACTTTGAGTGTAAGAATGACATTAACACCCACATTATAGGCTTTTCAAGTAATTGAAGGAAAAATTTACTGTGAGTTTTTACAATGCTCCTCACTCATGGTATGTGTAGTGTCTCTCGAATCAGTAGTAATATTATATCACAAAGCCCCAGCGTAGTGAACACTTCTTTTTGAAACTGAGCTTTTATAATTTTACAATGTGACAACTATTAAGGGAATTGTCTTTTCTTGTTCTTTCATATAATAACAATAATATTAAGACTGTCATTAAGTGACAAGAGAGAAGGAAATATTGTTTATATAGGATTTTAATTTCTTGCTATACATACAATGCATGTGTCCAATAAGTTCATTGTAATTGTATTGATTATATGAATTTCCTGAAATGATAAAAGTAACTGGCAAGGGGAAAAAAGGAATTATGCGATGATTTAATCATAAGTGGTTCAGATTGTAAGTGTATACACACATGAGCAACTAATCTAGGCAAATACCAATAGTGAAAAAGAAAAGATTTTTCTTTCATAGGACTTAATTTTGGTGAGTCAATAAGCAGACTCAAAACTCAATATTTAAGTTTAGATATTTACATCTTGGAAGAAAAATAAAAAGAAGCTAAATGAGAGGCCGCTGTTATTTTAGAAAAGAAAATGAGTAAAGACCTCTGTGAGGAGGTGGCTGTTAAGCAGAAATTTAAAGTGAGTGAACATGTGATAGAGATATCTGTAGGAATACTTCCCAAAACACTGGGGCGGGATTGTGTTTGGGTTCTTTCAAGAAAAAAGGAAGCTATGTGACTGGCAAAAAGTGTAAACTAAGGAAATCTATAGGAGATGAATTTGTAAAAGATGCTTAGGGCCAGATTGGGTAAATTTTGGTAGGCCATTTGCAGCTACATGGATGGACCTAGAGACTGTCATAGTCAGTGAAGTAAGTCAGACAAAGAAAGACAAATGAACTTATTTACAAAACAGAAATAGAGTCACAGATGGAGAAAACAAACTTATGGTTACCAAGGGGGGAAGTGGGGGAGGGATAAATTTGGAGATTGGGATTGACATATATACACTACTATGTATAAAATAGATAACTAACAAGAACCTATGTATAGCACAGGGAACTCTATTCAATACTCTGCAATGACCTATATGGGAAAGGAATTTAAATGAGTGGATCTATGTATATGTATAAGTGATCACTTTGTTGTATAGCAGAAGTTAACACAACATTGTAAATCAACTATATGCCAACAAAAATTAATTGAAAAACAAAGAAAAAAATTTTGGTAGGCCATAGTATAGATTATGGGGTTTATTCTAAATGCTGTAGGATAATGAAAAGGTTTCCATCTGGAAAGTCAGATCACGTGATTTGCTTTAAAAAAAAAAAACACTTGGTATTATGTATAAAATAAACTGGGAAGATGAAAGTAAAAAGCGGTAGAAAGGAAACCAGTGGGAGGCTAATGCTGCAATTCAGGGTACAGGTGACAGTTGCCTGAGTTAGGGAATAATGGTACTCATGGTGAGAAGTGGTCAGAATCTGAATATTTGAATGGCATGGAAATGCTAACAGATATGCTGATGGATTAGATTTTGGGTGTAAAAGAAAGAAAGAGCTCAAGAAAAGCTTCAAGATTCTTGTGAGAGCATTTAAATGAATGGTACTGAATAAACCTGACCAAAAAAAAAAAAAAATGTTTGTAAGGTAAGAGTCAGGCATTTCATTGTGGACATGTCAGGTACGAGATGCCTCCTAAGCATCTAAAAGGAGATGATGATTATGTAGTTAGACATGGTAATCTGGAGTTTAAAACTATAAAACTGATGATTATATAGGGAATAAATAGAGATAGGGATGAGATGTGGTAAGAGGAATGAGCCCTTAGTGCATATTTAGAAGTTGAGAAAGTGAAGAGACCTAGCTTTAGGGCTTGAACAAATGTGGCAATGAGGCCAAAGGGAAATAAGACAGTCAAGGAGTAGAGATG